>NW_023270709.1:3070327-3294984 GCF_011800145.1 Mirounga leonina | reverse complement strand
TTTATTTATTTATTTATTTATTTATTTATTTATTTATTTATTTATTTTACAAATTCGTGAGAGAGTTGGGGAAATGTGAAAACTGGACACTTATTGACATTGAAGAAATAAAAATTTTTTGTGTGGTGATGATGTTGTGGTTATTTAAAAAAGTGGTGTCTAGGCCTGTTGGTGATACACTTTTTAAATAATGTGATTGCTGGAATTTGCTATAAAAAAATAATCCAAGAAAGTAAGGAAAATACAAGAATACAGGAAAGTAAAATTAGCTATGAGTCATTTGTTGAAGGTAGGTGATGGCAGGGAGGAATTTAGTATACAATTCTCTCTACTTTTGTTTATGGTTGAAACTTTCCATAATAGAAATTTTTAAAAAGAAATGAGGTAGAATGACTTATGTCCAAACAAAGGAGTGGGTGGACTCCCCTTCTTTTTGGTGGTTGGTTCCAAGCATCTGATCCCACCCACTGGGCCAGGGAGCAGCCCAGGTTCTGCGGGGCCAATTTTGCTGCCTTCCTGGAATGCAGTGAGAAGTGGGAAGGACTGGTGAGCATCCCTCTTTGGAGAACAGTGCTTGGAGTAGAGTGGACAAGCCAACCCCAGTGCCTAGTGTGAAGAGACAGAACAATGGAGGGGCTGAAATACCAGCTTTCTATCCCATTGGGATCCCTGCTCACCAGAAGATTCAGGGCAAGTTACACATTACCTAACCTCCCTTCACTAGTGTCCTCAAGGAGAAAATAATACTTGTCATGATTCACTGATAAGTTTGTGGTGATGATCAAAAGAGAAATGGATATGCTTTGTAAATCAAAAATCACGACATGGAGGGAATACACTGCTGTTAAGATTATGCAACATAGATCTCAGGGTCATGGTTTCAAGCCCTGTGTTGGGCTCCACGCTGGACATGGAGCGTACTTAAAACAAAACAAAACAGAACAAAAACACATTATGCAACATAAATGAAGATCATCAATACCCAGTGGGGCTGACGTTGAGCCACACTGGGCCGGCCAGACTTTCCTCCTCACTCACACATCTTCCTGCCCATGCCCTTTTTGAGGGTTGTGTGACAGGAACATCTCAAGGACCAAATAGGTAGGGAGGAGTGTGTGTGGCAGGAGGAACTGGTTCAGAGCACAGACCCAGGATTAGGCAGAGTCCAGAACCAGGGCCACCTTACAACCATGTGCCCTTGGGCATGTCATTCAAACTCTCTGAGATCAAGAGTGCTTAGGAGAAGTGGGACTAATAACAAAATCCCAGGGAGGCAGGCACTATTCAGCTGATTCCACTCCCATCCACTGAGCACCTTCTGTATGCTAGGCACTATCCTAGACAATGAGAATATGGCAGTAAACAAATAGAAAAGGACCTTTGCCCAGAGCTTAGAGTTGAGAGGAGATAGGCAATAAATAAAACTAGTAAGCAAAATATATGGTACACTGTATGGAGTAGAAACTCTTAGGAGAAAAAAAGGCTGTGAATGGGAGGAATATGATTTGGATATGTTCTGGGGTGCACCAGATGTGGGCTTGGGTAGGAATTTTATATACTGTAATCTGAATAGGTAACTTTTAAATAAAACTCTTAAGGAAAGGAGGAAAAGAAGGAGGAAAACAGCAAAAAGGGGGGAAGAATAAGGCAAGGGCAACAGCAGGCTCAAAGTACCAAGGTCCAGAGTGGTCCAGGCCTGGAATGTTCAAGGGTCAGTGTGGCTAAAGGAGAAATGGGCATAGGTAGGGAAGAGGTCAGAGAGGAAGCCAGGAATGAATATGTATATATACATATATAGCATATATATGTATATATAAAATGCAAAATGCCCAGCAGACAACCAGCACACAGTGGGTGCTCCAGAAATGTGGCTATCACTGCAATTTAAAGATGTAAGCCACGTGAAGTCAAAATTTGGAAGTGAGGGGGAAAAATGAAGGAAGTGATCCTTCTCTGAGGTCAGTAGATTAGCCATCTCTTTCCCCAGGGCTGCTGAGCCTCCCTGGATAGGGATGTTTTGGACCATCAATGACTGCCCACTGACCACTGAAGGCCATGCCCGTCACTAAGGGCTCCTTTCCCCACCCCTTCAGGAGAATGAAGCATAGAGGTCAGAGGCCAACAGACCTCCAGTCCTTGAACAACACCTGGTCCCGACAAGTTGGAGATAAAACAGTGAGAAGGAGTATTTTTAGAGAACAGGTGAGGGATGGATGTTTGCAAGCTTCCCTTAACTCTTTTCTGCTTTATGTCTATTCACAGAGAACAGTACCACACAGTCATATACTGTAGAAACAGCTTTTCTAGAAGATCAGCTGGATAGAATTGAAACAAGTTTCATTCAGAAGATGTTAGTGAACTGTTGCTGGCCATTCAGTCTCTCTACAGTTGATGTTTTTTTTTTTTTAATTTCTTATTTATTTTATTTTAGTTATTGAGAGAGGGAGAGGGGTGGGGGGAGGGACAGAGAGAGAGAGAAAGAGAGAATCCCAAGCAGGCTCCCCGCTGAGCACGGAGCCCAACACAGGGCTTGATCTCATGACCCTGAGGTCATGACCTGATCCAAAATTGAGTCTGAGCCTTGCTGACTGAGCTACCCATGCACCACTACAGTTGATGCTTTTAATGTCCTTGTTTATGCTATTTTTAAGCATGTCACATGGTAATTCTGAGGGGGCAGATCCTTTACCCTTCTTTTTAAATCTGAACAGTGCTTTGTGGTAAGGAGATTCCTCAGTATTCTCATTTGACACCTGGGTAATTTCCTTAGGTGATTCCATGAGAAGTTTCAGGGTTAGCTTCTGGCTGTGTTCATCACTGTGTTAATTAGTGCTATGTGAATTCAAAGAGGTGCTGCTATAAAATTGTCTATTTAGGAAACAATCCTTAAGACCTTTCCAAGCAGAATGCCTGAGGGGATGGTCCACGAAGCCATTCTGCCTGGGCTGACCTCAGGAGCTCTGTCCTCCAATGGAGAGCTAGCACTCGTCTATGTCACTCCCCTGCAAGAAGAGTGCAAATTATCTTCTGCTTCTCAGGCCTTGGAGACACCAAGATGTTGAATCACATGCCAGAGTGCCCTGGGCAGCTGGGGATAAAGGGGTTTTCTTAGATTCACATTCCCATTGTCTCATGTCCCTAGGTGGTGCTATGAGGAGGAAGAACCATCAATAAATTATATGGATGTCCCTACTCAGACACCACAGTATTAACTTTCCATCTTTAGAGGGTTATTCCTGTGATGAAAGCAGATTTTTCCTGCCATTGCCCATATCTTCTTTTAAAATGCAACATTACTATGAAAAATAGTTAAATAGCACTAATCTGTCAATGATTTAATACACTGGTTGTCTTCTTCCTTAATAGGAGGGCTTAAAGATAGAATAAAAGAAGGACAATTCTCATGTTTGGTAAGAAAAATGAGGAAAAGGACTAATTCTAGAATGGAGCAGTTGTATTTTAATTCAGAACTACTAAATAATCTATTGCCAATTTGGTGTGGTATAACTACAGCCCCCAAGGGAAAGACCAAAAGTAAGCAAAAAAACACAACAGAGGTCAAACCCCAAATTCTCCTTCACTGGAACTTTTTCTAAGAATTGACATTTCTTTTGAATCTTCCCTAATCAAAATAAATTTTAGTGTCAGGGCAAATAGCTTCAAATAGGGGCTAGATTGAAGGATGGAACAGGGGAATGGAAAGAAGAGTGGAGACAAGACGTAAAGGGGACCCTTGTTCTAGGATTCAAAAAAGTTAGGTCCCCATCTGGTGTGTGTGTGGGGGGCAGTTAGGAGTATTTGTGGGTATTGTGTGCACACTGGGTATGTGGTAGAGATATCTGTGGGTGCTGCGTGTTCGGGTGTGTGTTGGGTGTCTGAGGGATTGTTTTGGGGTGGAGAGTGGGTATATGCGTGAAATTCTCCTCCTTTTAAACTTAGACTTTTGACCCTGGAGGTTTTATTCTTAGCTTCCTGGGGCTCTAGGGCAATAAGGAGAAAGGACATTTTCTTAGGAGAAGCCATGGCACAGGAATCTCTTGAATTATAATCCAGTTCAACCAGATTCTATTAACCTCTAAAATGAAGTGAAAAACCTCTCAGTTCTCTTAAACTTGGGGCCAAACTGATTTTTTAAAAAAGAAGGAAAGAAAGAAAGAAAATTCAACACAGTTCAGAAATGGGCCATAATAGTGGGCCAAATGAGAAGCTTCTCTGATCTTGGGAATAACAGGTCACTCCCCAAAAGGAGTCCAATCCTGGGAGAAGTGACACCTACCCACAAAAAAATTCCAAGTCAGCTCTTTGTGGGCTTGGGAATGTTTCTGTCACTCTGGAACTGTTGTTTTTCACAGTAGAATTTCTAAGAAACTATGCGGGAGAAAAATGACCTGAATGTAACTTAAAAGATAAAGAATATTTAATACTTACATTTAATGTTTTAATGCTAAATTGTATTTATATGAAGTCTTTCATTGATTTATCCATTCATTCACTGAGAAGACATTTATTTAGTGTTTCCAGTATGCAGGCAGTAATGATAAAGACAAATATGACACAGCCTACATCATTTACTCATGAAAAACTTTTGTCCCCTGCTGTGTGCTGGCTGCTGGGGACAGAGCAGAATAAGGCACAGTGTGTCTCTGCTATCATAGATTTCACATTCTATGGTTTAAGTGCCACCAGGAGAAATCGGGGGTCAAGGAAGAATTCTTAAAGTGACAAGTATTCTGGGATTCTGAAGATGTTGGCTAACCAAAGCAAATGCTGGTGGGAGTGAAAAGAGAGGGAAGAGATGAAGGTCCATAGGTGGCCCTGAGATGGGAGGAGCACTGTGTGTTTGCAGGACTGAAGGAATCTTCATGTGGGTAGAGCACAGAGCCAAGGAGACCAGGATGAAAAGATACTGGAAGGGGAGGCAGGGACCAGATCAGGCAGTCTAAGAGGTCATATATTGTATTCCATGTATGCTAAGATCAAAAGGTTTCTCTCTTGAAAATGAGCTTTTCAAGGCCATTGGGATAATGTCATGAAGGGGCATGTTCTAATCCACTGTCTTCAAATCACTGGGAAACACACCTCCCTTTCATTGGGTTCCCAGGCTACAGCCCGACACTTCATTGTGAATGCAATTTGTAGGAGTCAGTCTGAAATGAAACAAAATCTTCCCCTAAAGGCTAGCTTTGCATTTTGGGTTTAGAGGGAAGAATTGCCATGAAAGTGGGATGTGAAAAGAAGGAAATATTGTTTCTGCTTTTACGGTAGTTGTGTTGGTCATGGTGGACGTCAACAGGGTCTAAATTCTAAATGTGCATGATTAATGTTCATTCTTCACTCATCACAATTTCCCCATCTAGAGTAGAACAAACCTGACTACAAGTTTTTACTGACTCATGCAGGAGTTGTTTGTGGATTATATGATAACTGAACCTAACCCTATGCTCCATGTACATAGATATTGCACCCATTATAGATTTGAGAGTGTGTGCAAACATTTTCTCAACTCTCAAAGAGGAGTTAAGAGATTTGAATCTATTTTTTAATGTAATAGAATTATAGGTGTGTGATTGGCTTTTTAAAAAAATTCTGTTGCTGTGGGTTGCCTCTTTGTTCTGTTGACTGTTTCCTTTGCTGTGGAGAAGCTTTTTATCTTGATGAAGTCCCAAAAGTTCATTTTTGCTTTTGTTTCACTAGCTTTTGGATATGTATCTTGAAAGAAGTTGCTGTGGCCGATGTCAAAGAGGTTACTGCCTATGTTCTCCTCTAGGATTTTGATGGATTCCTGTCTCACATTGAGGTCTTTCATCCATTTTGAGTTTATCTTTGTGTATGGTATTAGAGATTGGTCGAGTTTCATTATTCTGTATATAGCTGTTCAATTTCCCCAGCACCATTTATTGAAGAGACTCTCTTTTTCCCATTGCATATTTTTTCCTGCTTTGTCGAAGATTATTTGACCATAGAGTTGAGGGTCCATATCTGGGCTCTCTATTCTGTTCAATTGGTCTATATGTCTGTTTTTGTGCCAGTACCATGCTGTCTTGGTGATCACTGCTTTGTAATATAGCTTGAAATTGGGCAACATGATGCCCCCAGCTTTGTTTTTCTTTTTCAACATTTCCTTGGTGATTTGAGGTCTTTTCTGATTCCATATAAATTTTAGGATTGTTTGTTCCAGCACTTTGAAAAATGTCATTGGAATTTTGATTGGGATGGCATTGAAGGTATAGATTGCTCTGGGCAGCACAGACATTTTAACAATGTTTATTCTTCTGATCCATGAGCAAGGAATGTTTTTCCATCTCTTTGTGTCTTCTCCAATTTCTTTCATGAGTGTTCTGTAGTTCCTAGAGTACCCACAGAATGGGAGAAGATATTTGCAAATGACACTACAGATATACGGCTGGTATCCAAGATCTATAAAGAACTTCTCAAACTCAACATCCAAAAAATAAATAATCCAGTCAAAAAATGGGCAGAAGACATGAAAAGACACTTCTCTGAAGAAGACATACAAATGGCTAACAGACACATGAAAAGATGTTCATCATCATTAGCCATTAGGGAAATTCAAATCAAAACCACATTGAGATACCACCTTACACTGGTTAGAATGGCAAAAATGGACAGGGAAAGAAACAACAAATGTTGGAGAGGTTGTGGAGAAAGCGGAACCCTCTTACACTGTTGGTGGGAATGCAAGTTGGTACAGCCACTTTGGAAAATAGTGTGGAGGTGCCTCAAAAAATTAAAAATAGAGTTACCCTATGACCCAGCAATTGCACTCCTGGGTCTTTACCCCAAAGACACAGATGTTGTGAAAAGAAGGGCCATATATGCACCCCAATGTTCATAGCAGCAATGTCCACAAATAGCCAAACTGTGGAAAGAGCCGAGATGCCCTTCAACAGATGAATGGATAAAGAAGATGTGGTCCCTATATACAATGGAATATTACTCAGCCATCAGAAAGGATGAATACCCAACTTTTCATCAACATGGATGGGACTGGAGGAGATTATGCTAAGTGAAATAAGTCAAGCAGAGAAAGCCAATTATCATATGGTTTCACTTATTTGTGGAACATAAGGAATAGCATAGAGGACATTAGGAAAAGGAAGGGAAAAATGAAGGTGGGGGGGAATAAGAGGGAGAGACGAACCATGAGAGACTATGGACTCAGAGAAACAAACTGAGGGTTTTAGAGGGGAGGGGGGTGAGAATATGGGTTAGTCTGGTGATGGGTATTAAGGAGGGCACGTACTGCATGGAGCACTGGATGTTATACAAAAACAATGAATCGTGGATCTCTACATCAAAAACTAATGATGTATTGTATGGTGACTAACATAATATAATAAAATAAAAATTTAAAAAGAAATCCTTTTGCTGTGTCATATTAGCCAAGAAATTCAAAGACACAAATAAGGAAGTGTCATGTTACTTACATCAGCAAATCAGTCCAGTAGGGAAACTTCTACTCAAATCCTGCTCTGACTGGATTTACCAGAGACCCTGATCACCTTCTAGGTGTTTGGTTTTGATTCCTTAATGGGATTGTGGGCTTCAGACTTTTTCTCAAAAGCCTTATGCCTATACACATGTTCTGTCCCTGTAAGCATTCAATATATACCATCCAACTACATGTATTACTGTAAATTTACCCTTTTTGGAGAAGTGTCCTGGCTCTGCCAGCTTTTTATAACCAAATAATCACAGAGACATCAAACACCTTGATCTGGTAGATGGCCCAAAGCCTTCGCCTTTGATTCTGACCTTGTAGCAGCTCTTGGTTAAACTCTGGCTCCAGTCCAGTCCCTGAAGACTATGGACTCATTGCCCTTCCTTTTCCAGAAGCCTGGGAAATGGGGAGAGGCTATGAATTTACAGTGGTATTTAAAGATGCACCAAGGGATAGAAATTACAAAGCCGTTCCTACAGCTTTGAGCACCTATAATCCAAGACAACCAGTTGCCTGAGATCTGGGGATTAGAGATATAAATAGTCAGAAGGGTTAGGATGGTTGCTATGGGCAACTGCTCAGTTCATATCTCTAAGGAGATGGTCTGTGGATTGTCAATGAGTTTGAGAGTGCTTGGAAAATTAAAAAAAAAAATACACAGTGTTTCAGAAATCCAGAGAAATCTAGACACTAAATATAATTTGCACATACTTCAGAAAGGTGACAGAAGAAAAGGATTTTCATTTTCCTTTATTTCCTCACTATTGAAAAGGTTATTGATCAGCTGAGTAAATATGAAATGTTCTTGGAATAAATCTCCTGTTAGTGAAATTCTTGGGGTCTAAAAATTATTTACATTTTTACATTATTGTCTCCGTTTTCCTCTATTATATTAATGAATAACTAATAGGCTAGAGTTCATAGAGCATTTAATATGAATTATTTTAGTTGATAAATAGAGTTTAATGTTAAAAGTAATCAGGAAGGTCTTTTAACTTTTACCAAAAACATTTTGATAACATGTTATATTTATGGCAACTACCTTAGTAATATTGTTTCCAGTATTTCCTGGGAGTCACTATAACAAAATGGTTTAAAGAACATCCCAGATTTCATTAAGAAAAAAAACAGAAAACCAATTGAAAACTGAGCAAGGGATATGAAAAAGAAAAAGGAATGGAAAAGAAAACATGACAAACAAGCGTTAGAGAAGATGTTCAACCTCACTGGTAATAAGAGAAATACGAGGGTGCCTGGGTGGCTCAGTTGGTTAAGCATCTTCCTTTGGCTCAGGTCAAGATCCCAGGGATTGAGTCCTGCATTGGACTCCCCGCTCAGCAGGAGAGTGGTCTGCTTCTCCCTCTGCCCCTCCCCTGCTTGTGTGCACTCTCTCTCTCTCACAAAAATAAATAAATAAAACCTTTAAAAAAATAGAGAAATATGAATTCAATGAGATACCCTTTTTTTACCTATGAAATGGGCAAAAATTCAAGTACATTGAATAGCATATTCTGCTGGTGAGGCTGCAAGAAAATAAGCATGTACTCAAATTGCAAGAAGATGTGTAAATTGGTCAATGAATATAGAGAGGAATTTCTCAATATTAAGGAAATCATAAGAACATTATCTTTTTTTTTTTAAGATTTTATTTATTTGACAGAGAGAGACACAGCGAGAGAGGGAACACAAGCAGGGGGAGTGGGAGAGGGAGAAGCAGGCTTCCCGCTGAGCAGGGAGCCTGATGCGGGGCTCGATCCCAGGACCCTGGGATCATGACCTGAGCCGAAGGCAGACGCTTAACGACTGAGCCATCCAGGCGCCCCAAGAACATTATCTTTTGACCTAAAAATCCCTCTTCTGGGTAGTTGCCCTGCAGATATACCAACACATAGGAAAAGACTGACATTGAGATTATTCATGGCAACAACCTGTAAGCAGCAAAAATGGAAACAACCTAAATTCCATCAATACAGAACTGGTTAAAGAAATGACACACCCATATGACAGAATATGTATAAAAGGATGAGAAGGCTCATTTATGAAAAGACCTCAAAAATTTATGAAAAGATCTCAAAGACTGATTGTTAACAGGGAAAAGCGAAGTGTGTATAACATACTACCTCTTGTGTAAGAAAGGGAAAAACGTAAGAACATATTATTTGTATGTTCTTGCATTCACATTAAAAAACCAAAAAAGGAAACACAAGAAACTAATAAAAGTTGTTACCTGCATATTGGAGTTGAGGTCAGAGGTGAGCAAAGAGAAAACAGGAAGACTGGAGTGGGAGCAAGACTTTTCACAGTATGCCTCTTTAGATTGTTTTGATTTTTGAATGAGTTGAGTGTATTACCTATATAAATGAGAAATTAAAAAATAAAGTGTGGACTCCAGAATTTGCTGTCTTGGGCTCAAATCCAGGGTCTGCCACTTAGCAGATGCGTGACCTTGGGCAACTTATGCTTCCTGTGGTTTATTTCCTCATGTGTACAATGGGGATGATTATAATAGTGCTCAAACCATAGTTTAGGATTAAAAGAGGATAGTGCTTGGAAAGCATTTTTACAAGTGCTGGCACACACAAAACGTAGAAGATGTTTGCCACAATTGTTTCTTATCTAGTGATTCTTTGGGAAAGGGGCAAATTGCTTTGAAGAAAAAGAAGATTGGGGTTTAGAACATCAGTTATTAGGTTTGGAAAATATTTTAGAAATGTGTTTTATTAACCAGTATTTGTCTTGATTTTGAGAACTAAACTGTAGTTATGATTTTACAGAGGAAGTAGATAAAGATAAAGTTTTCGGAATAAAATCGCAGTACTTATGACAAAATGAACAGCTGCCTAATGAGGCTTTGTTAGCTAAAGGGCCAAAAGCTTATGTAAACAATAGAAATAATACCAGCTTTTTTTTTATTACATTGTATCATCTTTTATCATATATCATTTTACACGAGTACATTGTCTTATTTAAGTTGGTTAGGATACTTCACCCAGCTGCGTGACTCAGCATTTTAGGCGCTTATTGTGAAGGATGATGGTTAAATAAGAGCAAATCAGGGAAAGAAGTTTCCAATCTGTTTGTACAACCTTGAAGCAATCACCACCACCTCTGATGGGTGTCTTCCCTGCAGATGCTTGAGGCTAGCATTAGGGAGAAGACATTTGTTTAGTAATTCAATATCTCTTATTTTAATTTGATCTGGTACAGTGCTGAGCACTGAAGACACCATGATGAATGGTCTATGATCTGTAGCTTGAATGACGGAGGAGGAACAGGTGCTTCAGCAAGTAACTATAGTGGAAGCTCAATGCCATCATGAAATGGGTAGGAGGCTCAAGAGTGGGGGGGTGGGTCAGCAAAGATTTCATAGAGAAGCAAGCTGGAATATTATTACTATGGTATGAAAGAGCAAAGACTTTGGAATCAGGGGACTGTAGCTTTGAATCACATTATCCTATGTGAGATTCCACTTCTTCACCTGTTAAGTGGGATGATAATTCACCTTGCAGGGAAGTTATGAAAATTAGAGATAATGTATAGGTAAGGCAGGTAGAACATAGTCTAACATACAGCAGGTGCTCAATAGATGGTAGCAATAATGTTGATGAGCCATTAAAATGTGAAGTCCTTGGGGACAGGGATTTTTGCTGATTTTATTCCTTTTTGTATCCCATAGATGCACCTAGAAAAATGGCACTTAAATATATTTTACAATGAATGGATGAAGGAAAGAGATAGTAGCAGAGAAAATATCACCTGTAAAGAAAATGCCTAATCTGTTTGTTGGCTGTAAATCATAAGATGAGACAAGTGTGTGTGAGTGTGTCTGTGTGTGCCCATGTATGTGCATGCCCACGGGCAGGTCCACCCACCCAGGCACACATCCATGTGAGAGAGAAGCAAGGGTAGGGCCGGGGAGAAGGCACTTTGCTTTTAGAAGTTTGAAAAGCTGATCCTGCCATCAGCTTGATCTCAGATTTGGGAAGAAACCATCCATAAAGTGCCTTTTTATTATTATTTACTATTGGAAGGAGAGAGAAGAAAAGGCGTGACAGGAGGCATTGGGATTTGATTCTATGGCATAAAAGAGTCATAAATCTTAGGTTCATTTTAACTATCGTAGTCTGGGATTTAAATAACTAGTATTTGGATTTATGTTCTGCCTTTTCCTGTAAAGCATGGAGTTGCTTTGGGGAAGAATTAAATCTACATAGGCGGTCTGCATATTTTGCATTTTCAAGGTTCAGGGTTGTCTAATAAATGAAACTACCTCAGGCCTCAACTTCCCTGAGGCTGCTAAGCTGCCTGCCACCGCATTTGGGGCAGGGGTGTTTCGAGCTCCTTTACAAGGTTTCAAATGACCTAAAACTAGTTTCTATGACTTTCCAATGATGTGTGAAGCACTCAGATAGCTGCATTTTGATGGGGTGGAGGGGAGTAGGGGTGGTTTGACTCAATCTTTGAATAAACTTTAGAGAAAAGAGGGGCTAAAGGTGAGAAAAGTTAAGTCATTTCTAGCTTTTAAAAATGATTCTTAGGGAAGGTCTGTTTGCAGAAATGTGGTGGATAAATAATCTGAAATCTTCCCAACTACAAATATCCCTAAGTGCTGGTAACATGTTAGCAAACATCCTTTTGGATGTGGAGCCAAGTTTGCAAGAAAGTATGGGGTGCTTCCAGGGGTCAGATGGAAAAAGGAGCTGGACAGCTGAGCAGAGAGTCTAAGTCTTGCCTTGGGGCCTGGCTGGGGGCTGGCAGGCGGCATCCCAGGGGTTTGGGGCTTGGGCTTGGAGCCATTCGGAGTAAAAGAAGTAACACTGAGGGCGGCAGATGTTACCACTAGCCAGGGCCGCGAAGGATTGCCATCTCGGTTAGCAAGTAGAATAAAGGAAATCTTGTCTACCACCAAAGAGAGGCAAGACCCAAGCTTCTCTGTATTGTTCTGGACTCGGGATGGACAGAATCTGCCTGGGGATTTCCTAACCATGGCCCTGCATCACATGGAGGTGGCCTATGCAAATATTAAAGAAAAGGAAGCCGAAATAACTACGTTAGTAACAACAAATTTGACTTTATGGCAAAAGAGCATTAGAGATTTTTTAAGATTTGCTAAATAATAAGGAAATACATAATTCTGAGATTATAAACCCTGGTAACATCATCTCAGTGTCTTAAAGCAAAAGATGACAGGCTTCCAAGGAGAAAATGGAAAACCTTTCTTGTCCCTTGATTATAAACTGAGGGCAGGCACTTCACCACTTTGTTCACAATTTACCTCAAGGAGCTAGAATGTCAGGTGTTCGACTAATATTGAAAGAATTGGTAAATAATGCCTAAAAAAGTCGAAACTTTTGCCCTGACCTTTGAAAGCCACTTACCTATGGTGTGGAAGACAGCCCAGTGAGGGCTCCTGAGATCTCCTGTCCCAGCAGGGTGTGTTTCCAGAGGCCAAGCACCCCAGTCCTGGAGGGATTCGTGCCGCTTGGTGGGGTCTTTGTAAGGGAAATTCAAGCACCCAAAGGGTCAATCAAATTAATTTTATGATTATGTAGCTTAAACGAGCTTAGAATAATTCTTGGTAGTACCTGGCTCAAACCAAGCACAATCAGTGACAATTTGGGCCTTCTGGGCTGTGTATGGTCTAGCACAGAGCACTCTCATAAAGATAACGAATTAAAGGTTTTGGAGTTTTTGAACAGTTTTTACAATCTCTAGCCATGCAATTAACAAGATCAACCCCCTTAACTGTATATAGGGAATTCTGCATCCCCAAGTTAAAAGATCACATTCTAGTCAAGTGTGCATGGAATATCGCCTAAAATTCACCCCTCTAGCCCCAAATACAAATCTAAACAAAAACAAAGAATTGTTATCACACAGACTGTGTTCTCCAGCAAGCATCCAATTAAACTAGAAATTAACAACCAAACTCACCACCACCACCACCACACAGGGAGTGATTCCAGTTTTATGGTTTCCTTTAGATCTTTCTTCCATTTCTTTCCTTTCTGTAGCTGGGCCCTCCAGGCCCAGAGCAACAGGGGACACAGGAGGCAGAGTGGGTAGGCTTGTGTAGATGTTCTCAGCTTTAAAGGAAACAACACGCCAAGCCTGAGAGTTGTGGAATGTGTGTAGCTTTGCTTTTTAGATTCAAGAATTTCTCCTCTATTCCTATTTTCCTAAGACTTTTAAATAAAACAGTGTTGAAGTTGATCAAACATGAAGGTCTGACAAAGCTGGGTGGTGGTATGTGTGAGCACATTACTTTGTTTTCCATTCTTTACAGTATACTTTAAATCTTTCACAGTTAAAAACAACAACAACAACAATAAAAACCTCCATGCTTTCCAGCAATAAAACAACAGCTCAGATGTCCTTAACAACAGGGACAGGCATGGAACACCAACCTCACACAATAGTTTTCGATAATTTATATTGAGTAATTACTTGGAAAAAAGAAAAAAGAAACTTGAACTCAAACTTTCTTGGACCATATTTTATAATAATATGAACCATATATTAGTATAAAGCACCTCTAAATTATTGTACATTTATCTCCTGGGTATTCCTTTAGGGCCAATGTCGGGCTTAGTGTGTTTATATTTTGATGTATTTCACTTCAGAGTAAAATAAGGCCTTTAATAAAATAATGCTCATAACACATGTATTCTCTGTATGATACAGATACCAATTCTTCTGTTTAAATGAAATGATAATATTAACATTTCTTATTACATGTCAACTCTATCTGTAAAACAGGTCCTCTCAGTTGAATGCCAGGTGGGTCACTTACCAGCTATGTGCCTTGAACAAGTTACTTTGCATCTCTGGACCTTTGTTTTTTTTTTTTTTCATTTTAAAAATGGGAACAATAATGGCACCTACCTTTTAACACTGTTGTGAGGATTACGAGCAACAAAATATGAAGGGTGCTGTAACGAGCTCACAGTTCATAAAAGTTAGCCTAAAACTTGAAGAGCACTTGCTAAAAGCTAGGGGAATACTCTGTTGAGTGTTTTAACATTATCTCTATTAATCTTTCAATATTATGAGATAGATCCTGCCATTATACCTATTTCACAGACGAGGTAATTGAGGCTTAGAGAGATGAAAATTATTTTAAAGGTTTGTGGTTGTTTAATCTTTGCCCATATAAATGTTGCTGTTCATACATATGGTCTGTTTGATGCTACGTTCTTGATTAGAAATACAATCCTTGATTTTATCATTATCCCCATGAGAAAATGTCATCCACCTTGCAATGATTTACTTATGGTGGCACCCAGGAATGCACTAAAGCAAAACAAAAACTAAAATTAAATGAAAAATTCACTAAGTAAGGTAAAACAAAACAAAATAAAGTGAAAGAAACTGCAGAGCCAGTATGGAAAGAATGTAGAACTGAGAATCAGCATCCCTGGGTTGTCTTCCTGGTCTGTCTCTAATTGTCGTCTGTAAAATTACAGACCAATGCACACAATAAATAGGTTCCCTTCTATCTATGTCAGCAGTGGTTTGAGAATTAGGAGACCTGAATATGCATTCTCATTGCTTCATTTCACTGACCAGATTTTTTACCTGTCACTTTCATGGACTGAAGCCAGCTATCTCAAGGTTCACTTTCTGCTCTAATAGTCCCTTTATCAGAAAAACGATTCCCTGTCTCAGATGTTATATGTCTTGAAGGTTATAGAGACAATGAGGCGTTAGTACAAGAAGTATCAGTGCCTTAAAAAAGTTTACAGATTAATTTGGAGAATTTGGGGAATTTACTGCTCAGAGGCACCTACAACTTCCTAAATCTTGTTCTGTCATGTCTCCATGCGTTTACTTTATATAATATGGACATTGGGGAGAAATTTACCTTTTTTTAGGAAGGGTAAGAACATGTTACTTTTGTTATAATAGTTGATCTTCCTATTCTGTGAAATCCTGCCTTCACACTACACAATTTGGAAAACATTTTGTAACAGATGGCGTAGGCAAATCCAGATGAAACTCATTATTCAATCAGATTAACCTCCCTCTTTCCGTGGCTGATGACATGAACTTTCCAGCGATCCAATTTGTCACAACTTTAATCAGTTTGGACCCCCTCGGTTTTAAAGTATCTATGTCAGAAACAGTCACATTTAGGAAAAGATTTGAAATCTCTCCAAGTCCAAATGTGAAATGTTTTAACGGAGATCTAGAAGGAAAGAAAATCTGAGAAGAGTGGATATGCCAAAAGACAAGGTACTCAGAAAAGCCTGCTTTTGCTTTCACTGTAGATACAAACGTCATCGGGGGCCCAGGGCAACTGTGCTGCCACTGAGGCCTCATTTATCCCAACTGTAAGTGAGCATAATAGCTATTTCTATACCTGGAAGGGGTAAGGTGGTGATTAATTAGTTAATGTGTTCAGTGTGCTTTGAAGTGCTAAGTGCTATTAAGCTTCATTTAGATTTACTCTAATAATTTCATGAACTCAGGGTTCTTTTCACCAGCTGAGGAGCTGAGATCTCTTGATCAGATTTTGCAAATGGCAGAGCAGTTTTAATGCAAACTCCTTCTCAAAACCGGTTCACACTGGTATTTGCAATTAAAAAAAAAAAGAGTTAAGCACTTGAGCAATCACCGTATGCAAGTGTGCGGGCAGAGTAATCTCTTCGTGATAGTGGAGGTAAATATTAGTTCCTTTTTGCTTGTTCCCTCTCCCCTAGTCTCCTATATCTCAATATCTGTTGCACAGTCTGAAAAGTTTGAAACAGAAACTTGAGGTAATAGTGACCTTTCACAGCCCAAGAACTTTGTGCTGCAAATCCTGGCTGAGATGCTTCATTCTGACTGGTGGGGCGGTTTGGTGTGAGCATCTGTTCTGGCTGCTTACTGTTGCTACCACCACGGTTTTAACAGGTACATAAACAGGAACCCGAGTTTATTACCTGTGCCCCTCCAGGTGAAGAACACTGGAGGTCTCAAACAGGCTTACTCTGGAGAGACACTCAAAGTACTCTAAAGCGTCTTATTTAAAAACAAGAGCTCGGAGTTGCAGATAGTAGAGTTCATGTTTGCTTTTAGGTGCTTCCAGGAAGTCAGTGAGAAAGGTGAGCGGAGCTCCTAGGTGAGGGACAGCCAGTGCTGGTCAGTAGACTTCAGGCTGACTCAGGGTCAGATCACGCACCATGCAAGCTGCCGGGTTCCGGTTGACTGACCCCCAAAGGCCTGCCGACTCCCTTCTTTCCCTCCCTCTGCCCCAGGTAAACCTCCGACAGGTGTGGTCAAGCAGAGGTCAGGGCAAGGACCGTGAGGGCAGCGGCAGCGTGGTTTGCTGGTGGGGGGAAATTTGTGCTTCCCAGCATTGGTGGCCTGCCCTCTTATATCAGGCAGTGGGTTTAGAAATAATTAGGAATCCTAAAGCCCAGTGGCTTATAAGAGAGTCTCTTTAGTAATGTAGTCCTGTCGTTGCTCATCTAGTCTAAGAACTTACGTGGGTTTCCTGGGCAGTGATGTCAGGAAATTGTTAGGATATACAGGTTTCACTTTTTGAAAAAAATTTTACTAAAGGAAATTATACTCATAAAAACCTCAGTCCCCTTCTTACCTCTCCTTTGTTCTTTTAATGTTGTTCCTTTGCATACATTGTCTGTTTGTGTCTCCTCTTTTGGAGTTGCGTGACATGTACCGCTTATATTTTTTCTTGATTATATTTCATCAGCATTATCTAAATCAGGACACAGGGGAAATATTTTCTATTTTTTAATTTAGCATGGCTTTGATATAAGATAAGACACCCTTGATTGGGTTTGCATTCCCTGCTGGATAAACATTTCCCGGTGTATATGAGTGTCATGGAAATAACATAGGGAGCTGAACTTCGATAACTTGCTGGACCTTTTCCAAGGAGTGGGTTGGGCTCCTTCACTCTGGGCCTGTCCGGTGTGCTGAGCTGAGGATTTCTTGAGGTCGGATCAGCGGGCCTGGCTTTCTGAGGGTAGCCAGGCTTATTGCTCCTGGAGTGTTTGGTGTTTACAAGAGAGGGATAGAATGAATTCTAGATGGGATAGAACAGACCCATGTATCTAAAAACAGAAGCTTCAAGTGTTAGAGGTGAAAATTCTTCTTAAGTCTCTGTATTAAGTAAATTTTGTGGAGGAACAATTCACTACAATTGTATACATTTTTAAGAGTCTGTAACTGTTAGAAATAGACCTGAAAGGGTATTAGCCTACAGCAGAAGCCAAAATTAATATAAATCATAATACCTTTTCTAGAGAAATTGGAATGCAGTAATTGCTTTAGGATATGTGTTTATAAATCTGATTTTTCTTGATGTCTTCCTGGGTACTGTGCAAAACATTCATGTTTTGTTCAAATCCTTGCACAATTTTGTTCTAAAACTATCAGCACGTATTTCCTGCCTTGCCACATGCAGTATTATTGAACTTAATTAAATTGTTTTGATTAATAACCAGTAGTCCTAACCTGTTAAGCCAATCCTTCCCCAAAGCTGTTAACCCCACCTGGACTCACTAGCTGCAATTTCACTCAGATCTGCTGGTCTGGTTTTATTTTGGGGGAGGCGCTTTCAAGGTAACACAATGGAGGAGGAGAAACAGGATCCATGGAAAATTTGTACCCTTCTTCGACCAGCAAGCATTAAAATAATGAAGAATTGATTATCGTCAGAGGGAAAAGTGAACATCCTAGAGGCAGGACGGTGCCTTGCACACAGTAATTGTCTAACAGTGGCACCCCACATGGGCCTGAGCCTGAGCAAGCTTTCAGCAGGATTGCTTCACAACTCACCAGCCCCAGCCACCTGAACCTGAGTGCTACTGTCCAGTGGGACAAAGAGATTCTTCTATTTGGGGTTTAAGAAACAAGAAAATAACTACACTGTTATTACCAAAAAAGAAACATTATACCTTATTTAATTAGAATTAGGTACATCGTGGGCAATAAATCATACAGTTGGGTCCTTTTTCTTCCAGGCTCCCTCTCAAGGAGTGGCAATAAACTCGTAGGTGCAAAGGATCCCTTGCCTGTCCCCAGTCCCTGTGTGCTCTGTGCTTCATGCTGAAGTTCTGTCCCATGTTCCATCCTGCTCTGCACCAATGTGGTTGCATCTCCTATCGGGCATTCATACTTGTTGCTGCGAATCCTAAGTTCTCCTGTCTCCAATTGCTTGTTCAGACTTTAAGAGGTGAGGCTTTCTCCCTATTTATCTATTGCATTAGCTGTGTTTTTCCCAGACCTAAAGGGTCATTCTCTGCCTTCAAAACATTTTTCAAAAGACTGCTGCTTGGCCTGCCCCAGAAATGTATTATTATTTTCGTGAAACTGTAGCTTTTTATGTTCTCTCTTCTTGAGTCCCTTAGTGCAATAGAAGCCTATGTTTATAGCTCACGTGGGGATTCCAAAATTGAAAAAGTCTCCTTGATTATACAGAAGTTATGGACTTTGGAATAATTCTTGTGTATATCTATCAAACACCTGTTTGATTTTCCCCATTTCACCCCAGAACATGTTTAATTAAGTGGTTCTCTCTATTGTATTGATATTGGAACATTTTTAATTCTGGGTAAAATATGTTCTGATCCATGGGGAAAATACCTTCCTGATAACATGCATGCTCAAAGAAAAAGCTTTCTCCTCACAGTTTTCTAATTACTCCATTTTCATCCCTGTTTCAGATATGCTTAGAACCTAATTTTGTATTTTGTTTCTTCCCTTTTGGAGGGAAATTATAATTACTTGCTGTTTGCAGAGTTGTTAGGAATATTAGCAAGATTGTAAGCTTCTTGGGGGTGGCAAACCTTTGTAACATTTTTCTTTTATATTCCACACAGAAATGAACACAATGTAGAACAGAGAACTGTGCTTAACTATGGAGAGAAGTGAGGGAGTGAGGAGGACGAGGCAAGCTGACCCCTCTGGCCCCCTGGCAGCATCTAGATGACATCTTTTCCCTTCCATCCTGACATCAGCAACTGTGGCAGAGTTGAGCATTGGCTGCACCCACCCCAGAAAAATATGAAACCTCGAGGGGAGCCTGAGAACAAATTCACAGCTTATCTAAGAAAACCGTCCATGTTGATCAAGGGAATGGCTTCTGATAACATTTCACTTAAACCCCAAATAGATTGACCAATCTTGCCACTCCCATAAACTTATAGTCTGAAATCAGCTTAGTCATAAGGAAGAAAGTACTAGAACACTTGCAAGAGTTCTGATGCTAAAAAGCATCTGAGTAAAAACTCAGTGTGGGTTGAGAACAGGGGCTGGCAAACCTCTTCTGTAAAGGACCTGATAGTAAATATTTTAGGTTTTGTCACTATCACAACTGCTCAACTCTGCTATTGCAGCAAAGCAGCCTCAGACAATACGTAAGCCAATATTGTGGCTGTTTTCAAGAGAATTTTTCAAAAACAGTGAGAACCTGGGGGGCTGGATTTGGTGTGTGGGTTGTACTTTTCTGACCCCTGGTCTAAAAGATCAAAGATACAATGTGGATCTAATTCTTTGATGTGGGATTTTGCCAGGTTCCTGAGCTTCCTGGGGGCTTCCAGGGGCCAGAAGGGAAGGGAGGCTCGGTGGAGTGGGGGGAGGGGGGGAGCCGCCCTTGGACTGGCCTCTGCCCACCTCTCACCTCTCCACACTGAATCCGTTTCTGGTCTTTCCCCAGAGGTTCCCAGAGCACAGGTGTGGACATGAGGCTGGGATCCTGCGTCCAGCAGAAGTGCCTAGTCTTTCTGGTTAACCTGTATGACTGAATTATTCGTTGAAATCCCTTCCTATTTGTCACTAAACCTAGATTTTACTTTATGAACTTTTGGCACAAGAAGCATGCCCTTTATAAACCAAACCTACAAATCTCCCAATTATAAAAGACCAGGAGAAAATTTAGGATCATTATGCCCATGGAGAATCATTCCAGCTCACATGAATATATTTGAATCTTAAACAAATTAATAGACTAAAATGATCTGAAGTAGAGACTAATGGGAAAAATAGTTACTAAAAGATTTTAAAGTTCAACTCTGGGGGCGCCTGGGTGGCTCAGTTGGTTAAGCGACTGCCTTCGGCTCAGGTCATGATCCTGGAGTCCCGGGATCGAGTCCCGCATCGGGCTCCCTGCTCGGCGGGGAGTCTGCTTCTCCCTCTGACCCTCCTCCCTCTCATGCTCTCTGTCTCTCATTCTCTCTCTCTCAAATAAATAAATAAAATCTTAAAAAAAAAAAAAAAGTTCAACTCTGAATGGTTGTATAAAGGTTGTTAGCTTTGGTAAATAAGTGTTTGGAAGTTCACATCGTACTCATATCACCTTTGCAGTATCAAATGTTCAAGACTCTACGAGACCAGGAAGCTAAAGAAAACACAAATGCTGACTTTTGCATGGGTTTTTCCTGATCTGCTTTTCCTTGCTTCTGCATTTATAGGAGGACAGCAGGAGAATCACCACCATTACATAGCAATCTTGGGAAATCTACTGAAGACTAAACATTCTGAACATGCTCTGGGAACAGAAGAATACATTTAAACAAATTCATTCTCATCTGGAGGGTATTGGCAAAATAAATTCAGGGCCTTGCCTTAGTTAGAGTTTGTCTGGTTGAAGGGGTAAAATCCTACCTGGGCATAGTAAAAGGAAGCATGTGCTAGAAATACACAAGGAACCTCCTGGGACCAAGGGCAGATATAGGACCAAGAATGGGGCCTGGAAGTGGTCAGGTTCATTCTTTTGTCCCTCCCTCCTGTGCCCAGGTCTCTCATACTTGGTTTGACATGGAGACTTCTACAGTTTCCAGCACTTCTTTGCAGAACAGCCTTCTCTGCTTACTTACTGGGGTGCTGGTTCCAAATGGGCATCCTCAAAAAAGCATCTCATTCCTGGAATCCCCATACCACAAAGAGGGTCAAATGCAAAGAAGGCCCCTAATAAATCTTTCTTAACTAGTCCCTTGACAGAATGGTCAGAATTAAATAACTATGGTGTGTATAGCTAACTAGATATTCCTTGGCCAAACTTCACATTTTGGGGAGAGAGAAATCAACTGGCCAGTCTGAGCCAGCATCCACTATTTGTCCAGTCAGCTGTTAGGCTGTGATTCCAGACCTTACCTTCTATCAGTGAGGCAGTTTTCAGAAGACATCTGGCACCAAGAAAAGTACTTACATTAGTGCTTTCATTTAGTCTAAAACTAAATGGTTTTTAGACTAAATGGTTCCTGAAACAGTAAGATATCAATTTAACAAGTTACTTTAGTCATGTCAAAGCCTAAACAACTTAGTGGATTCCTAAGTTACAACCACCGCAGAGAAGGACTCCACAGACCTTACACGGTGGGTGATATCCTGGCAGAAGGGGACTCTGCCCATGTCCAAATCAACCCAGACTGCTCTGTCTGCTGTTGATTCACAAAGGCCACATCAGAGGAGGGCATCAACTGATTAAAGATAATTTGCTTATTTGTATCATGTAGGTTTAAACATTGCCATACATCATGTTCTCTACTGGAATGCTCCTCTAGGAAAAAACGTTTCAGCTCTAATGGCACAACCCTACACTAGGGTGCCCATCTGTCCTAGTTGGCCCAGGACCATCCTCGTATTATCACTGGAAGCCCCACATCCTAGGAAATCCCCCAGTCTGGGGTAAGCTAGGACAGTAGGTCACCCTCACCTACAACCAACCTGAACCATAGAAGTGTGGCTGTGAGTAGCCAGTCCTCTTTTCATCCTCCAAATCTGATTCTGGAGGCAGCCTCCGAGGTGAGTGCCTTGTTGAGTCAGTGGGCTGCCTCACTGCATCTTTCTTCAGTGGGGAGTTTTCTCTACTTCCCAGAACCTGTGCTCTGCAAGGACTTTGATTCTGGGAACCATGCCTGAAGTTACAGCACTTAGCCCATCTGATAGGGCACTGGTGTTCACCATTCCTTCCAGAAGGACATGCAGGGGGAATAACAAGCCCATCCTCAAACACACCTTTGGGCCTAGAGGGGATAGAAAGTCACACATGCAAACACATAGCTTCTACCACTGACACCATCATATCAGAATACTAAGACCTTGCATTATAAGAATATTTCCCTATGATGTACACATGAAACTAATAGGGTATTATATGTCAATTATACCTTAGTTTAAAACAAGCTTACTTATTTCCCCCTTCCTATGGAAATACATATCCTGAGACAGAAGATTTGTCTGTTTTTTTTTTCCTGGTAAATGGCTGTATTCCCCATGCCAAGAATAGTGAGTAGCACTAAATATTTATTGAATGAGTGAGAACAAATAAATGAACTGAAGATAGAAAGAAAAGTTAGAAGGTGTTAGTTTTGGCTGCTATAACAACCAACCATAGATTGGGTGGCTTATATATAACAAATATATTTCTCATAGTTCAGGAGTCTGGAAGTCTAAGATCAGGGAGCCAGCATGGTCAAGTTCTGTTGAGAGTCCTTGTCCAGGTTGCAGACTGCCACTTCCTTGTAGCCTTAATGTGGCAGAGAGCAAAAAGGAGAAACAAGCAAGAAAAGTCTTGCTTGACTCTTAAAAGGACGCTAATCCCATTCAGGAGGCCTCACTCTTACGACCTCATCTAATCCTGATCATCTCCCAAAGGCCCCACCTTCTAGTATCATCACACTGGGGGATGGGGTTTCAACATATGAATTTAGGGGGTACACAAGCATTCAGTTTATAATCGAAGGATAATGTAACAACCAGCTTCAACCAGTCTTCTCTCCCAGGGGAGAGACAATAAAGGCCTAAATGAAGCTGGTTTTTAGGAGAAAGAATTAAAAAGATACTACTGCTCTCTGCCTAAACAATGTACATTATATATTTTCAGTATTTGAAATATTTCCAATCACTTTTTTTTCTGTAACTTCTACTCATTACACAAACACACACACACAATCCTTAAAAAAATTTTTCATAATGGAAAATCTCAAACATGTCCAAAATAGAAAATAGCATAATGAACTCCCTTCCACAGTGAAGAAATTTTGAGCAATCTTGTTTCTTCTATACTCCATCTATGTCTCCTCTTTCCTGGATTGTTAGGGGAAAAATGTCTCAGAAATCATGTGATTTCACTGGTATGATATTTTCCTCTTCTTTTTTTTTTTAAGATTTTATTTATTAATTTATTTGAGAGAGAGAGAGTGTGTGAGCAGGGGAGTGGCAAAGGAAGAGAGAAAATCTCAAGCAGACTCTCCACTGAGCCTAGAGCCCGACTGGGGGCTCGATCCCTTGACCCTGAGATCATGACCTGAGCCGAAATCAAGAGTCAGAAGCTTTGGGCGCCTGGGTGGCTCAGTTGGTTAAGCGACTGCCTTCGGCTCAGGTCATGATCCTGGAGTCCCGGGATCGAGTCCCGCATCGGGCTCCCTGCTCAGCAGGGCGTCTGCTTCTCCCTCTGCCCTCTTCCCTCTCGTGCTCTCTGTCTCTTCATTCTCTCTCTCTCAAATAAATAAATAAAATCTTAAAAAAAAAAAAAAAAGAGTCAGAAGCTTAACTGACAGAACCACCCAGGCGCCCCTGATATTTTCTTTTAAAATAACTTCCTACTATTGTTAAAAATTATGGGTATGTATTAGCCCAATTTCAGGTGGGTGAAATAGACAGGAGATGTAATGAACCTAAGATGAAACCATTGATATCTTCCAAAAGCTCCTCTGGTGTTAATATGCAACTAGAGTTGAGACCCATATAGCTGGTTGTTCCGCTTCTGTGTTCTCATGTCATCTGGTATCATAGATGTGATTTGGGGGCATGCTTGTCCATGATTCCCATGACACTGCATTGTAAAGGCCTCCCCCATGAGCTTGTAAGCTTCTAAGGGCAGGAACAGAGCTCTATTCACCACAGCATCCCAAATACAGAAAATCCCTAATAAGTACATGTGCATAAATATTGATTAAGATCTAATCAATAGGATTTTTCAATTTATTGTATAGGCTAAGGTACTGGCAAAGTTTATGATTTATTCCCAGACTTGTGTTGAAGTGAGTAACTAAAAAAATGGTGACACCATTGCATAAACCAGGAAGTGTGCTAGAGGACAGTGATTAAATCAGCTTGGAAATGTTGAATCTGAGATGCCTGTTGGGTACCGAACTAAAGAAGTTCAGCAGGCAGTGCAAAATGTGCATTTAGGGCTCAGGAGGGAGACTAAATCGAGAGAGAAATGTTTGGGTGTTTACCAATCAGAAATTATAGACGAGATAGACGAGAGAGAATTGAGGGAGCCAGTGTAGAAAGTTTTGAGGGTCAGGAGTAAGGGCAGGAATTTAGGGACCAGGAGGAAAAAGAGGCTTAGCACAGAATTTTTACAGATAAAAATTTGATTATGCCAAGTGAAATAAGTCAATCAGACAAAGACAATTATCATATGGTTTCACTGAAATATAAGAAATAGTGCAGAGGATCATAGGGGAAGGGAGGGAAGACTGGGAAGAAATCATAGAGGGAGACAAACCATGAAAGACTCTTGACTCTGGGAAACAAACAGTGTTTCTGGAGGGGAGGTAGGTGGGGGTTGGGGTAACTGGGTGATGGGCATTAAGGAGGACACATGATGTGATGAGCACTGGGTGTTGTTATATGCAACTGATGAATCATTGAATACTACATCTGAAACTAATGATTTACTATATGTGGGCTAATTGAATTTAAATAAAAAAGAAAAAACATTAGATGACCAGAGTCTGATAATAGTAACCTGCATTTATACTCAATAGGACAACCAATCAAAAATATAATGGCTGGGTGATAGACATTGGGGAGGGTATATGCCATGGTGAGCCCTGTGAATTGTATAAGACTGATGAATCACAGACCTGTACCTCTGAAACAAATAATACATTATATGTTAAAAAAAAAAAAAAGAAGAAGATAGTAGGAAGGGAAAATTGAAGGGGGGGAAATCGGAGGAGGAGACGAACCATGAGAGACTATGGACTCTGAGAAACAAACTGAGGGTTCTGGGGCGGGGGATGGGTTAGCCTGGTGATGGGTATTAAAGAGGGTACTTATTGAATGGAGCACTGGGTGTTATACACAAACAATGTATCATGGAACACTACATCAAAAATTAATGATGTAATGTATGGTGATTAACATAGTAAAATAAAATTTAAAAAAATATAAGAATTCAAACTATATTTTTGCTTTACAGATGCCAAATAACTAGTAAGTCTAAGTTCATAAATTGTGTTTCTGAGAAATAATGTTAATGTAACCCTGAACCTAAACCAATGCAATTTCCAATAAAAATTCCTTCCTAAAAAAAAAAATTTGAGAGGCAGGAACAGATGTAGTTATTAAAGGTAAGAGAACTAAACATTATGAATATACTTAATGTCACTGAAGTAAACACATAGAAGTCTCAAAAGGGTAAATTTTACATTGTGTATATTTTAACACACACACACACACAGATAAAGAAATTCCAAGAAGTGGGTAAGTGGGTATGTGGCCCCTCCAAACACTAGAGATAGAACAAGGAAAATGAGATCCGAACAGAGGACCATTGATTTGCTAAGCATGAGGTCATTGCTTCATCAACCTGAGACCAGTTTCAGGGACATGCAAGGGGGACAGGGATGCCAAATTACAGGGAAGAGGTGAGTGGGAGAAGCAGAGACCGTAAGGATGGGTTTCCTTTTACAAAAAATTGTAGTCTTGGGACGGTGGCTTTGGGAAATTATTTCTCAAAGTGCAGTCCTTGAATCCACCACATCAGAATCATCTGGAATATTCATTAAGATTCTTGGGCCCACCCCAGATATACTGAGTCAGACACTATAGGGTGATGAGAGGTTGTTTTTTGTTTTTTGCTTTAAGATTTTATTTATGTATTTGAGAGAGAGAGAACACACAAACAGGGGGAGGGCAGAGGGAGAGGGAGAAGCAGGTTCCCCGCTGAGCAGGGAGCCCAATGCAGGGCTCGATCCCAGGACCCTGAGATCATGACCTGAGCCCAAGGCAGACGCTTAACTGACTGAGCCACCCAGGTGCCCCTGAGGGGTACTTTTGAACACCAAAGTTCTAGGACCACAGTTAAGCTGGAAGGTTGTCTGGTGGAAGATTGAAGATGGGCACAGCCAGACATGTTTCTAGCAGAGGGAAGGATCAGGAGGAGAGGAAGGTGTTTTTCATTTGGTGGTGAGGTGGTGGCCTCAAACTAAACCCAGAGGGAACTGAAAGTGGATATAGAAGTAGATAAAGGAGCAGAGAAGTGTGGGAGGGAGGAAGAGGAATAGGGCGGGCACTCCCTGAACTGGGAGGACAGACTGAACTGCTGCAGGGCCTGAGCCCCTCATCAATCAGAAAGCGCTAAACTTGGGCTCTCACAGGTCTCAGGAAAGATAAGCATCAGGTACTCTCCAGGGCAGCATGCTGCCATAGCAGCTCATGGGCTGCAACAGGAATTCCAGGGGCTGGCAAAGACCTCAGTGAGAGGGAGAGCTGTGTGCATGGTGGGAAGGAGGTCAGGGTATGCACACTCTGCCTCATTAACCTTTCCAACTGCTACTCTGTTGAAAGGCTATTGTTTCAACCCCAAGACAACAGATTCTTTTATCTGGTTCTCTCTTATAATCCCCTTGAGGAAAAAAGCTTTAAAATAAGAGATGCAGAAGGTAGAGTTGAGGCGGCCCTGCTTCTTGGGTGCAGGGGTTACACAGAGCCTTTGGGAGAAGCTTGAGCTAACACTGCCCTACTGACACTAATGGGAGCCTCATTCTGCTCATTTTATGGCATGGAGATGCTGGGTAGCTGCAAGGGTTGACTGAAAAAAATGTGTAAAATATAATTAGTTTATTATCCAGCTCACGTAAGCATTCAAGAAATGGTAACTGCTATTGAGGTAATAGGAATATATTTTCATTATTATTATCATTATTATTAGGCAAACTCAGACATTTCACTGGGAAGGAAATGCCAGGAGATTGTTTTGTTGCAGCCAGGAGAGATGCCAACCACTGCCACCAAAGGTATCTTTAGGTGACTTGCCACCCTCCCTTCATGTCTCCATCTAGCTCAGTGGTTCCTACAGCTGACTACATGTTAAAATCAAAATTTAAAGGATACTAATGTCCGGGCCCTACCCCAAGTGAAACCAGAATCTCTGTGAGGTCTACTAAGGTCCAGATCAAGCCACTTTTCAGAGGCTCCTTAGGTAATTTCCAGGGACCACCTGAAATGAGCACCTCCACACTAGCTGGACACTAACAGCAGGTGGTGGGGTGAGCATGTTCAAGATGCTTTACAAACAGGCAGTGATTTACTGTCACACAGAGTTTTAGGTGACTAAGAGAAATGTTGGAACCACCTGACCACATATCCTCTAAGGCTATATGCTCTCTTTTGGCAACAGATGTACCCCTTCGGGACCAAATTGATGTTTGGTATGAATGGACATTTCAGCACACGTAAAAGTAGTTGTTGGAACAGAGGATGAGTCTACAGGATACTGGGATGATTTTCCCAAGCCTTACATTCCCAGGATGGATGTCCTGAGAAAGCACAGGGCATATCACTCTCCCAGTTGATCTGGCTACTGGGAAATTGTAGCCCAAATGCCCATTGCTAATGGGCAAATGCAAAATGTAACCTATTTTGCCCTCACTCTTCACTTTAATTTGGTTCCTTTATTCAAGATGAAGTCATTTTTCTTGTACTATTTCTACAGTGACTTTCTCCTCTCTTTCTGTGTCAGTGTGAGCAGTGGTGTAGGGGAGGGCTGTGTCCTCAGCCACATTTTCTTAAAATCTCTGCAACATCCTTTGGTAATGAGCACCATGTAAGCAGTCTGCAAAGCATAAGACAGGCTGAGGCTCCATCACATTTGCCCTAAAGAACCTACCTCAGGGAGGCAAAGTCTGTGACCTCTAGGTAAAGAAAATTCCCATGACATTAAAACCACTGCCTTATGTGGGTAAACATGGGGGTCTCAACTTCAGGTCCAAGTTCCCTGTGCTTATAGATCATGGGCTTCATTTTCAATTTTCAGTCCCAGTGGGAAAAGTCAATCTGTCCACATATGTGTGGGGAGGGATAAGCAAGTGGGGTGAAGAGGAAAGAGTAGGAATCAGGAAGCATAGACTCCAACACAAACTCCCCTACAAATCAGCTTTACCAACATGAACAAACTACTTCCCTGATTCCAGCCTCTTTAGCTAAAATGTGAGATTAGATCACATAGGTTCAGGACATCCAATAGATGTCTTTTCTTGCTGACACCTAAGGATCTGGGGGCTTTTTTTTTTTTTTTTTAACATTTCTTCATTTATTTTTAAAGAGAGAAAGAGAAAGAGCAGGGAGTGGGGCAGAGGGAGAGAATCTTAAGCAGACGCCCCGCTGAGCACAAAGCCCGATGTGGGGTTTGATCCCACCACCCAAGATCATGACCTGAGGTGAAATCAGGAGTCAGACACCCAACTGATTGAGCCACTCAGGTGCCCCACTAGGGGCCTCTTTTAATAATTCAGAATTTTGCCCTAACATCCCCAAGATCCAGAGCATATATGTTGGGAACATTTACCTTATGTCATCTTTGTGGTCCCTTCTAGTTCTAATATTTTCTAATTTTTCCCATTCCATGTTTTATAGCCCGTTATTGCTAAAACCTCTTGAGCTGGGGAATACCAAAGCCCCCAGCGCTAGCCACATCTGGCTTGGTAGTGGCTCAGAGGCATGTGTTGGCTCCTAGAACCATTTTAAGTAATAAACCTGGTGAGGAAAATCACCATAGCAACCTACCTCCTGTCTCCTTTCCACCCACACTCTTCTTCCAGGCCACACCCTTTTTGGCTGTTGATGAGTTTGGGTTACACATGGACGAGGCTGTGCCATGTGGCCTTTGTGGATTTAACTTAATGAGGGCCAAGTAAATGGTAATTGCCTTTCCCAGTCATGCTAGTAATTGGATGGTGAGGCCATAACTGCAGGGCTCTTAGTGCTTAGAACAAATGGCTCAGTGTTGCAACCCCTTATTGCCACATGACCTACTATTACTCCTGAACATTATTCTGCCAAGAGGATGACAGCAGTACCTACCTTACAGAAAACACCCAAAAGTCTGCTCAGAAATGTACAAGGGAGAGGTGCTCTGAAAGCATAAAGTCTGGTTTCAAACCAAAAAGCTCTGCTGAGTTGCTGCTGAGTCTCTGCTCCAATGTGGGTGAGGTTTAAAGATGGCTTCCCTGAATAAAATCCCATTTCACTCTTTTTCATGCCTTCCACTTTCCCTGCCTAGAGTAACCGAAACTGAAAGCTTGGATGATGACACAGCAATTGCTAATTTCCAGATATTTACTTCCCTGTTTAATAATACAGCAGTTACTGAGCACCTACTGTGTATTGGGCTGAAGCCTGCTTGAATGTGCACATCCTGCTATTTGTACATATTTCTTTCATCTGAAACATTGCTCTTCATCTGCCTGGGCTCATCAACATCTTAACTTATCAAGGCTCAGCTCAAACATCACTTTTTCAAGACTAGGAAAGAGAGCTTGGCCTCTTCTGAACTCTTGTGATACTTACTGCCTGTCACATTGATGTGGCCCCATTGTCTGCCCTTCTGTGCTGTCCAAACACCTGCTCTAAGACTTTGCTAGCCTGCAGGTTCCAGGAAGGCAGGCTTTGGGTCTTCACCCTCTTCATGTTGGCACCTGGCAGGTGGGATCAATGGCTCTGAATGTACAAGTGAAACATTTAGTAAATACTGTGTGGTTTGGGATTCATTTGCTTTTATTAGAGGAAGAAATGGAAATGTCACAGTAAGATGGACTTCCTCAGCTCTTCAAAGGCACTGGGTTAGAATCCAAAAAGTCCTCAGGAATTAGACTTCCAACTCAGCAGATTTTGAGACCTCTTAATTCATTATGGAGAAAGGGAACAACAACTATTTTCTTTGGTTTCTGATTTTTGTTTTTCTGGTTCTAGTTCTGGTTCTCTGCTTCTAAGCTTGATGCTTTTTGAAGGTCAGGCTACTGCCTACTGCCCCCCGTGGCTGTTTGGAGTGCTCTGATTTCATGGGGCATGTTCCCCAGCTGCACAGGGAAGCAGCATCAGGGTGAGGGGTTCCCAGGATGTGGCGATCCAGTGCTAAAACTGGTGCAGCCTTAATGGGTCACCCTGAAGCACATCTGTGTAGCTTCAAGCATCTGAGGGATAAATACAGGAATGAGGGTAGAGAGGGCATGCTGACTCATTTTATCTGGTCATTTTATCTGTAGTCTATGGCAGCAGATGAGACAAGGACAGCAGTGAAGACAGTCTGGAGGCAAGAGGACCTTGCCTGAAGTAGTTGCTTGAAAAGCTTTGGAAACGACAGCAGATAGCTGTATAACACTGCGAAAACAAGTCCTATAGAGACCTACTGTTGCCCAGCTTATCACATGGAAGATTTACAAGCACAGCCCTACAAGGCACAGCTACCCCACATCAATGACTTGCAAATGGAGAGAATCATGACAAGCCAGCCTCAGACCCTCCTCAGTAGGAATCTAAAAGATGTGAAACATCACTTAGAGAGGTCTGAGATAAGGGGATTTTAAGTTTCAAGGATTTCCAAGCTTGCCCAGGTTGAAACAGGCATTTGGAAGCTCAGCTCTGTTCTAAGGAGAGGTCCCAGCCCCGAGGTCCATGTTAGTGTCCACACATCTACTCCATACAACTGAGGGGCTTCAATCCAGGGCTTGCGCCAAAGGATTGTGGGTGATTTATCATCTGAAAGATGCAAAACAGGAAAACTGCAGTCACTGTAATCTTAGTGCAGGGATGATGTAGCTCATAACGTTTAACTCTAGTTTAATTATTATAGACGGGGACCCTGATAATACATCAAAGTCAGTATTAAGCTTACTGTGATGACAGTCTTAGTTGATCAGTTATCTGGGAAGAGTCATGTTATTTTGATCTTTCAGGGAGAACAAGAATGGGTCAATATTATTGTCCAAAAATATTAGCCAATAAAGATAGAGAAGCTCCATCTTTAGCATCCTATTAGCCTAAGCATTTAAAAAATTCCCTGCATAGTGTTAAATAAATATCTGGAAATTAATGATTTAGTTAACCTGCTGGATGTTGGGAAATGCAGTAAGACCACCTTCATTCATTTTTGAAGAGGTTTTGTGCCCAGGCCAGACAAAAAATAGTCTGTTGTCTAATAGGTAGGCGTTTACTGAATACATAGACACACACACACACACACACACACGCATGCACACTCACACACACAGAACAAGACTGAGAGTGCACTACATCAAAAACTAATGATGTACTACATGCCGGCTAACTGAACATAATAAAAAAATAGACACACTAAATCATGAGGTTTTGTTTATCATAAATAAATAAAATAAAAATAAAGATAAAAAAAGACTGAGAGTGATAGAGGATGACCCAGAGAGAGTAAGAGAAATTATGACCATCAGGGAAAGTGAGAGAGAGGAACTGCTTGCTTTGTTTCCATCCATCCACCCAGTTCTAGTGCATGTACAACTTCAGCATAAATCCCCTTTTCACCTTGAAAACTCAAGAGTGTTTCCATTTCCCACACTGATGACAACGAACATAGTTACAAACTATATCTATGCAGTAACACAGCATATCAACCATTTTTTAATAGACTTTTTTTTTAATAGAAAAGGAAAAAAAATCTCCCATAAGGATAACTCTGAATTTAGAAAAAGTGGGTAGGTTTCATGACTAGCTGTGCCTTCTCAGTACCTGGTAAAGCACTTTTCAAAATTATATATATATAAATCAGCACTAAAATAAAAAGACTTCAGGAAATTATACCCTATCAGAAACAGTCTACTTTGGCATTTCTGATTATTTCACTATCAGCTTGAGTTATTTATTTTTTCAAGAATGTTGTTTGGAGACAATTTTTATCAGTGAGTCAACCTTTGTTTGCTTATATTGGTTTCACCTGCTATTATTTTTCCTCACTGCTCTTTCAGCTTTCACCATTTATTGAGCCCTGACTGAAGAAGGATGTCCACTCATTGATATGTTGACACCTTGATAAGTCACCCACACATGTACCACACACGCATCCCCCTCACACATACCATACACCACACACACCACACATGCACACACACCACACACTCATACCATATACCCCATATACATATACACACACACATCACGCACTCACACCATATACCACACACACACCCCACACACACATCACACACACACCAGACTCACACACAGTGGATAGTGTGGAGATTTTTCTCCAGAGTTGACTGCTTAATAAGCACTCCATTATCTAGAAATTCATACTTGTCTATTCTTACTGCTATAAATAACCAGGTTGATCACCATGTGCTTTTGGCTTTAATGAGGAAAGTTTCTTAGGCTCGATGTTGCCCCGGACCAGCTCTGTGCTTCCTGTTGGAGGAGGTCATTGTTCTGTCCATCTGTAGCTGAGAGAGCATGCATCTCCTCGTGTAGAAGCAGAGTACCTCTCACTTGATAGGAGTCCTGGAATCTGCAGTTCCTGTTCCAGGCTTTCAGTCAATAGAAAGTAGTACCTTAGAATATTTCAGTAAATGATAAGGAAAACTGCTTATTTAAATTATGAATGTGAGGTGCAGTCTCTGAAGTTCTAGCCTGTGTCTTTCTAATATCTTTATTTTTTATGGCACTTGAAAACTTCAAAGGACACCTACATACTCTGTCTTATGACCAGCTGTTTCAACAACAGAGTGAAGTATTTGTTATTCTTACTGAATTCACATCGAGGAAACAGAAGCTCTGAGAGACAAATTGATTTGTTCATGGTCACATGATCAGTCATCAGCATTTACCAGGATAAGACTTGAGCTGTCCTGCTTTCTTCTTTACATGTAGGAAAATGTTCTTTTAATTTACTGCTTTAAGGTCTTTCATTATGCCTTTTACCAACCAAGCCACCGTTAAGATAATAGGGTTAACGTAAGTTTAGAAAGATTTCTGAGGGCAGTTGTGTAAATTAAGTTAGATAAATCATTGTAAATTATTAGTTTATAGCTCTGGAATTGATAAAGAGCATGTGCTTGTGACACATGCTCAGACCTGTTCTGTTTTGAACTAACTGCCTGGCTAGTTAAACATCACACAAGTCTTATACATGTGTTCCTCTTAGTTTGTGATCATGAAACTTGAAGACATGCCTTTTTGGAATATTATATTTTCTTCAAAACTCCCTCTTGCCCTCTAGTTTAATCTATTCCACCTGAAATGAGGCCCACAGGCGTTCCTGAAGAGAGCTAAACACATCTCATCAGCAGCTGCACAGGAAGGCCAGAAAACTGTAAGAACCAGAGGCCTTGTCTGAAGCTTGACAAAGGCATCAAGGATGAAGGAGACCGAGAATTTTCACTTGTTCCCCTCTGCTCACTGGCATGCTTCTGTTCATCCAACTGATATCAGTGAAAAAGTTGCTCACCTGAAACTTATTTCCCAGAATTTGCTATTTCTTTAAGAAATCCAAAGGAATAGTTGTTCCCTAAACTCTGGTTGTATAAGATCAGGCTGATGTTTCCTGGCCTAGATCCTACCTCTTCATCCATTTGGATGGACATGAAAGTGGAGATTCTATTGTTTGCTCTTATTTCTTTTTTTTTTTTTAAGATTTTATTTATTTATTTGAGACAGAGAGAATGAGATACAGAGAGCATGAGAGGGAGGAGGGTCAGAGGGAGAAGCAGACTCCCTGCCGAGCAGGGAGCCCGATGCGGGACTCGATCCTGGGACTCCAGGATCATGACCTGAGCCGAAGGCAGTTGCTTAACCAACTGAGCCACCCAGGCGCCCCTGTTTGCTCTTATTTCTGTAGAGTAAATCTTGTCTCCCCAATTTCCTTAACGGTAAAAGCCATAATTTATACTTGCTGATTATTTAACAAGTCCTCTGAAATACTCAGTGGTGAATTGGTAGGTAATCAGACATTGATAAAACCCATATCATTGTGTCTACAACAGATTAGATTAGAGAATCGTATCAGCAAGAATCCCACCAGGAAGGCTGGGATTCCCTGGAGAAGGAAGCCATCACTCCATCTGTGTCAGTCCTTCTGATCTATTCATATCCAGTCTTGGGAACATTCTGTTCCCTCAGATCAGAGCATATAATACCAAAGTAGCTATAAGCATGAGTGTAGAGTCAGACTCTACCGGGTGCCACAACCTCCATGGGTGACCTCAGGCAAATTATTTAACCAGCTAATGACTCTGTTTCCCCATTCTAATATGGGCCTAATAATGGTAAACATTTCAGCAGTCCTCAAAAATGTAGCAAGTGTTTAATGAATGCTTGAGATACTTATGGTCATATTACCACTTCTCTGGCATCTTAAATGTACAAAATTCTTAAGTCTATTTACACAGTCTTAGCCAGCAATTTTTTCTTAGTTTACCTTTCTTCATCTTCAGCAACTTGTTTCCATTAGCTGAGCTGAAGAGCAGGCTCTTCTTATGAGGATATGCACCACAAGTCTTTCCTGGGATTCCTCTTCTTCAGAGACAAAAAAGTGGAAACTACTCCCATTTTCATCCTTTCCTTTGTTTCAACCTTATTCCAGATCTCTCCCTTTCTAAGGAGATATCCATGCTTTGCTATTTCCTTTAGGATCCCCTGCCCCCTCTCTTGTCTTCCATCCATCCTAGGTCTGACTCTCTGCCCAGAGTAGTGGTGGTAGCAGTGGTCACAAGCTCTAAACCGAATTCAGTTCACAGGTATGTGATTTAAAAAACAAGTCAAATTAGTTGCCAACACACTTAAAAATAGAAAACTTTCAAGCTTTTGACTGCCTGGCTCTCCTGAAAGCCAGCAGCAAATGCTGGGTCTATTTTACAGGGCAAGAATCTTAGGATGGTGAGTGAACATGGGAACCTGGAGTTGTTATAGACTCTCTCCAGTAACCCGCACCCCCAGGGAGACCCAAGCCAGCTTCCAGCTGCCCTCCTTCACCTGCCATCCCTACCCAGATTTTGAAGATACTCAATTTTGTGACAGAGCATGAAAATCTGGGCATAGCGACCCAGAATGATATACAAGTTTGAAGTACAAACACCTGGCTACTAGTCCTGGCCTCTATTACTTGTCTGATTGTAAGCTGGTCCCTTAATATTTTTGTTTCCTTATCTGGTAGGGAATAAGGACACCTGACCTCTTTCCTTTACAGGGATATTGAGAAGAATTCAGGAGACAATGAGCATGAAAGTTCTTTGTGAAAGACAATTCTGAGACGTTGCCTCAGAAGAAGGGGCCTCTCTTGTTTATCTCAAGCGCTTTCTCCAGGGTCCTTGGTATTGCTTACACAAGAGTTTGTGCCAAAGTGTTCCCTCTGCCCTTGACTTTCTGAGTGTAAGAATTTTTGCTCATGGGTCTTAGAGGCCATGATACTATCAATCCAGGCAAGTCATTCTTTTGCCATGTTTATGATTCCCTGAAAGGAGGAGGTAATGACGGACTTCCTTACAGCCTGGCTACCTTACTTGGTCAACGGAAGAACGTAATTCCTACACACTTACCCTCCATGCTGATTTTCACTACAAAGAGCCTCACACACCCACATACTGCCCACAAGCTGGCATGACCCCAAGATAAATAAAACATACATTTTTCTTATTAATCACCAATATAAAAACACATGGCCTCTCTTTCTATTGTTCTGTGCCTGGTTCACACCCTGTATAATTTTATACTGTTTCTACAGCCCTGACATGCCCTAAGCTACAACTGACATTGATTCACTGACTTATAAAAATGTGTTATCTGTTCTCAGTGTCTACATGGAGTTCTCTAAGAGCTGCCCAGGCAGTGACTCAGGGCTTTAGAAAGCAGTGCATTGAAAGGTCACACATGGAGCGGAGCAATTTGTGACTTAGAATGCTTCTTATTGGTAACCACATTTGGGCTTGATCTACTCAGCGATTTCTGTGAGAGCAGTCACACATGGAGCGGAGCAATTTGTGACTTAGAATGCTTCTTACTGGTAACCACATTTGGGCTTGATCTACTCAGCGATTTCTGTGAGAGCAACCTCATGACAATTTCTAGCTAAGGCTCAACATTTGCTTCTCAAATCAACTAAAATTCCACTAGAATTAGGTCATTTTATGTCCACTTTACAAGGCAAGCTCTTTAAGAGGGAGTCATTATGATAGCATGCCTGACACAAAGACACATGACCTGAGAAACAGTCTTTACATAGCTCTGAATGTCTGCAAAGAGGAAAATTTTGCTTGCAAGAAGGCAGATATTGCACCAAAAGTACACACAATCTTTGAGAAAAAAAGCCAGCTTGATTTTTGCTGAGCATGAGTTTATCAACTTATGAGTCAACTGTTGTTTGAAGAAAATAATGTAAAATATGCATAATTTTTTAAAGCTTCTAATATTAAAACTACAACAAAATTTTGCTAAAGTTCTAATTGAAACTAATATTTATAATTTTCCTTTGAGTTAAAGTGTTTTAGTATAACATATTTCCTCAATTCTGAACCATATTTATATCCCTCATCTTAAGACATTTGAAATTAAGGAATAATACAGTCTGGAAGGACTGTTGGTTCTCACTAAACACCCATGGGATTCTCTACATTCCCTAGCCTCTTTGCAGTTGTTTTGGGCCTGCAAAAAAGGAGCTAAAATATTATGTGTCATTTTCAGGTTGAGGCAGTTAAAACCTTGTGAGTCTCCTTCAGCGGCCTCAGAGGCCATGTACTCCAGATCACATAGCCCTAAGAGGAATGACGGCTGCCCAACCTGCATTCAACTGAGATATGAAAGAAGAATAAACTATTGTTAAGTAAGATATATGGGGTTTATTTGTTCCTGTCCCATTGCCTAGTCCATCTTATCCAATGCATATGTTTAAGGTAAAGGGAATTTTTCCACTGAAAAAGCTAATGTTAAATCTATGACAAAGTTTATAATCATTGTCATAGAACCCAAAAAATACAGATGCTATTTATTTTAGTTTCAGCAGTAGATGGGAAACTTTTGAAAGCAGACTTTACATCTAGAGAAGGTGTTGTCAGTTGGAGGCAGGGGTATGGCTTAAAGGGAATCTCCTGGAGAACACTTTCAAACCCCCATCCCACTCTGTCCTAATGCTCTTACCCTCCAGATTTAGATTAACTTTGTTTTCTACATCCTTTTAAGAACCACAAATTAGAGAAAGAAAGTATTCTGTAAACATAGGAATGGTGTTCCAATTAAAATTTCTGCTCTTTTTTTTTGCTTCCATTTTTTTTTATTTTGTATAAAAAGTATGTATGGGGGGAATCCAAGGAGGCAGACAGGAGGGTAGGGTCAGGATCACAGAAGGAGCTGAAAGGGAGACCCACCAGGTCAAGGACAGGAGGTGATGAGAAGGGGACCAGGCTGGGGAACACGGAGGAGGTGACCAATGTAGACATGGTTCCATACAAGGCACTGAGCAAAATAAGTAAATAAATATACTAAGGAAGATGAGAGTCAGGTTTCTCAGTACTGAAGAAGGTAATTATCACAATGGAAAGTGGGAAGACCAGGGCGCCTGGGTGGCTCAGTTGGTTAAGCGACTGCCTTCGGCTCAGGTCATGATCCTGGAGTCCCGGGATCGAGTCCCGCATCGGGCTCCCTGCTCGGCGAGGAGCCTGCTTCTCCCTCTGACCCTCCCCCCTCTCATGTACTCTCTCTCATTCTTGCTCTCTCAAAATAAATAAATAAAAATCTTAAAAAAAAAAATTAAAAAAAAAAAGAAAGTGGGAAGACCAGAATAAACCCTCAACTTTTGGACTGGAGGTGGAGCACCTGTGTGAACTCATGGTTTTTAATATATAATTAGAGATAGAGATGTGCATTTTATGTAGAGGATATGGATATACATATGTTTCCTAGCTCTCTCTGTTGAGAGGACCTATGAGCAATCACACCACAGTGGCATTGAGTGCATCTTGTACCCAGATCTTAACTGCTAAACAACCTTCTCCACTAAAATGATTGAGGGCTTCTTGGAGAAATTGATGATTTCAGGCTCAGACATAGTAAGTACAAGGTGGGCCTGGAATATCTTCTCCTACCAGAAAGCAAAGAAATACTCCAAAATGGGGATATGTGAAGAAGACACAGGAGACAGGCAGAAGGGCTCCCACTGGCTGAACCTTGGATAATCTGAGCATCAAAATAAATAATGATAGTAACAAATTATAAGTCACTGAATAAAATTGGAATCATGAATTCATTCTGATACAAATAAATAAATACGTGGGAGGTGGGGAAGTAAAAGTTCTTCTTCACAGTAGAATGCAACTATGAAATGTGGAAGGAAATATGAAATTAGAAAATCCCCACTTAGCAACCAAAATAATAATAATTGAATTAAGCAAAAATCATCAATGGATGCTGAAACTAGTGGATGGAAGTTTAATAAAGCACAAGATATTTGCCTATTCTCAAAGTATTTCCCTACAGAAGGCTCACAAATTATATAAGAGAAAATAGAAACTTTGCAGTGGAGAAATCTAGAAGATCCCAAACCAAGTGACCAGAGTTGACATCAGTAGTGATTAAATTCAGCCAGGTCCTGCATCTTCTGAGATGAGTCACTGGGAAGGACACCAATCACTTCTCTGGGATTCCTGCCAAAAACTCATGACTCCAACCCAGGCATGAGAAAGTGACAGATAAACCCAAATTGTGGGACACTTTACAGAATAATTGGCTGGTTTCTTAAAAAATGATGAGATCCTGAAAAACAAGGACAAACTAAGAGCTTTTTCCAAGTGAAGAAAAGTAGGACCATGGTAGTAGCTAAGTGAAATGCATGGTCTTCATATAGATCCTGAACCACATCTTCCTTTCCCCTCCCTTCCTCTCCCTCCCCTCCCCTCCCCTTCCTTTCCCTCCCTCCCCTCCCCTCCCCTCCCCTCCCATCCCCTCCCCTCCCTTCCCCTCCTCTGCTCTCCTCTCCTTTCTTTCCATTAAGAACATTATTGGAATGAACAGTGAGATTTCAATGAACTCCATGGGTTAGAGGATAGTAATGCATTAGTGTTAATTTTGTTTCTTTTCCTTTTTCTTATTGTGGTAAAAAAATGTATAACATAAAATTTATCATTTTAACCACTTCTAAGTGTACAGTTCAGTAGTGTTAAGTATATTCACATTGTTGTTCATGTTAATCTCTTGATTGGATGGTTGTATGGTGATTGTAGGAAATTCTCTTCTTTGCCTTTAGGAAACATGTATTTTGGGGGTAAAAATGTGTGTGTATATATACATATACACACACATAAATACACTATATATATACTATAAATATACACATATACTATATATTTATACTATATATATAAAAATACATATACACAGAAAAGAAAATGATAAAGCAAGTGTGGTGAAATAACGAATGGAGACTCTAGGTAAAGAGTATATAGGGTTCTTCCTCAGCTACCCTCCTATGCACTAGCCTTTCTGGAACCCACATGTATAGGGAAGATCTCTCTCATTCACCCTTTGTGAGTCTGGGTCTCTGAAAAAAAAATACTGCTCAATAGTAAAATGAAAAAATGAACAGAAAACAGAAAGAGAAACTAGTGTACCTAATACTCATGAAGAAAATCAAATTCTCTATTCCTTGTGGGTCCCAGGTTTCCCTCAGCCTCTCAGACCTTGCAGCTTCTGCTCTGAATGCTCTCTTCTTCCAGGCTTCCCCCCCTCCCAGCCTGGCCTTTCCTTCTTTGAAGTCTTATAGCAACAAAAGTGATTCTTGATTGTGTCGAGGAGATTTTGTGTTGTTTTCTGTGCAGGGTTCACAAAAGCAAGGTTTTAGTTTATTTTTTTCCTTTTACAACTGTGGTAGAATACACATAACATGAAATATACCATTTTAATCATTTTTAAGTGTACAGTTCAGTGGCATTCAGTACACTCGCATTGCTGTGCACCCATCACCACCATCCATCCAAAGGGCTCTTCACATCGTCCCAAACTGAAACTCTGTACTCACTAACTCCCCACTCCTCCTCCCCCTGCCCCTGGCAACCACCAATTCTACTTTCTGTCTCTATGAATTTCACTACTCCAGGAACCTCATTATAAGTGGATCTTTGTCCTGTTGTGACTGGCTTATTTCACTTAGTGTAATATCCTCAAGGTTTATCCATGTTGCAGCATGTGTTGGAATTTCCTTCTTTTTTAAGGCTGAATCATATTTTACTGTATGTATACACCACATTATCCTTATTCACTCATCTACTGATGAACACTTAGGTTGTTTCTACCTTTTGGCTATTGGGAATAATGCTGCTATGAATATGGGTGTACAGATATCCCTTTGAGACCCTGTTTTTAATTCTTTTGGGTATATGCCCAGCCATGGAATTGCTGGGCATATGGCAATTCTACGTTTAACTTTTTGAGGAATCAAAATACCATTTTCCACACTGGTTGCACCATTTTACATCCCCACCAACAGTGCACAAGTGTTCCAAAGGGTTTTAGTTTTTACCTCCTTCATGTCCCCTGATCAATAGGCTCACACTGGTAAACACTTTGATATTATGGTATTTAAACTAAGAGGCTTCTTATAAGATCATCATCAAACTGTGCTTTCTGTCCTCTGACCACCATCACCATGTGTGAATACATAGTTATGCCTTGTGTGCTAAGGAGCTCACCCCTACTCTGTCATCTTCCTTAGACTTGGAATCATGGAGTATGAGTGTTGGAAGGAAACTGAGTATAAGTTATGATAGACAAATAGGCCTCTTTTTCAAACCTCTTCTGGTTATATTATTCAGACCTGTATGTAAAGGGCTTGCAGGGTATGTGAAAGGCATAAAAATATTGCAAAGCATATTTATTTATTTATGTATTTATGTATGTATGTATTTATTTTAAATATTTTATTTATTTATTTACCAGAGAGAGAGAGAGAGCACAAGCAGTGGGAGTGGCAGGCAGAGGGAGAGGGAGAAGCAGGCTCCCCATTGAGCAAGGAGCCTGATGGAGGGCACATCCTAGGACCCCGGGATCATGATCTGAGCTGAAGGCAAATGCTTAACCACCAGGTGCCCCTGTGGACCATATTTAAAGCATATTTTAAAATATTCCAAAGCAATGATGTGTGGGCTCCTTAAAGGTCTCAGACAAACAGAAAGGTAAGAAAAGGCATTAAAGAAATCTTCATCTTTTTATATCACAAAAGCAAAATCTACCAGGAGATTTTTAATACTCGCTATTCAGATTAGCATTTAACCCAGCAGTTAGATTAGTTCAATAAACAATATAATCTCCTTTATCCACTTCAGGAAGAGTAGGCAGCTGACAAACCCCAAGAAGACTCAATTCTGTGGTTCTCCGATATCTAGGTGTAGGAAACTGTGATTTAGAAAATGTATCCTTCCTTCCTATTTCTATAGCTTTTATGTGCATGGCCTCTCCCTGAAGCCTCCACTGCTTCCTGGGGGATTATGGGAACAGATGCTAGGCTGACATGGGTGGCAGCCTACATTTTAATTCCTTTAATTGCTTGATCCACCTATGAGCCTACAATTCTACATTGCAGGAAGCAGTTAAGTCACCACTAGTTTGTTATTTCATGTAGTTCCTTACATGGTGGGATGTGTCAGGGGAGCACTGAGGAACAGACTAGGGTGGAGGCAGGGTTTAAAGGTCTGGAGTGGAGCAACATTAGGGCTTAAATGAAGACTGTGCTTTGGTTGGTTTTTTATAATATAGGAAGGCTGGTGCAGGTCCAGAAAGCCTGGTGCTTATCCCATAAAAGAGGCCATTAGCAGGAAGACCAAGGAGCAGGTTTTCAACCTGAGTTGCACAATGTAATTGTCTGGAGAGCTTTTAAATATCCAAATTTCCAGGCCACACTCAAGACTAACTTAATTAAAAAAAAAAAAAAAGGATCTTTAGGGTCAGAAACCAGGCATCTCTGCTGTTCCTAAAAATTTCCTAGATGAGTACAGTGCACATCAAATTTGGGAACAATAACTCTAAGAAGTCCACACTCACATATCACTTGAAAAAATATAATAATTTTCAGGAAATTATTAAAGAAAAATAATAAATGACTTTTTTAAATATTTTTTTCTTTTTTTTTTCAAGATTTTATTTATTTATTTGCGAGAGAGAGAATGAGAGACAGAGAGCATGAGAGGGAGGAGGGTCAGAGGGAGAAGCAGACTCCCTGCGGAGCAGGTAGCCCGATGCGGGACTCGATCCCGGGACTCCAGGATCATGACCTGAGCCGAAGGCAGTCGCTTAACCAACTGAGCCACCCAGGTGCCCAATGACTTTTTTTTAAATGAACATCTTTATAAAGAAAAAAACTGGATGAATATAAACAAAATGTTAGCATAAGTTAACTTTGCATAGCAGTTTGGGGATTATGGTTGATTATCTTTACTTTTTATCCCTCTTCAGCTTTATTTTTTTCCTAAGATGTATTTTTTTAACCCAATTAATTAACATACAGTGTATTATTAATTTCAGAGGTAGAGTTCAGTGATTCATCAGTTGCATATAACACCCAGTGCTCATTACATCACATGCCCTCCTTAATGCCCATTTCCCAGTTACGCCATCCCCCCCCACCGCCAACCCTCAGTTTGTTCCCTATGATTAAGAGTCTCTTACGGTTTGTCTCCCTCTCTGATTTCCATCTTGTTTTATTCTTTCCCCTCTGTTCCCCTATGCTCCTCTGCTTTGTTTCTTAAATTCCACATATGAGTGAAATAATATATTTGCCTTTCTCTGATTGACTTATTTCCCTTAGCATAATACCCTCTAGTTCCATCCACGTCATTGCAAAAGGCAAGATTTCATTTTTTTGATGGTTGAGTAATATCCCATTGAATATACATATACATACATATATACATATATATACATATACAACATCTTAATTATCCACTCATTTGTTGATGGACATCCTGGCTCTTTCCATAGTCTGACTATTGTGAACACTGCTGCTGTAAACATTGGGGTGCAGGTACCCCTTCAGATCAATACATTTGTGTCTTCAGGATAAATACTTAGTAGTGCAATTGCTGGGTCGTAGGGTAGCTTTATTTTCAACTTTTTGAGGAACCTCCATACTGTTTTCCAGAGTGGCTGCACCAGCTTGCATTCCCACAAACAGTGTAGGAGGGTTCCCCTTTCTCCGCAACCTCTCCTACATCTGTAGTTTCCTGGCTTGTTAATTTTAGCCATTCTGACTAGTGTGAGGTGGTATCTCATTGTGGGGGTTTTTTATGGATTTTTTTTTAATTTAAATTCAATTAGCCAACATATAGTACATCATTAGTTTCAGATGTAGAGTTCAGTAATTCAACAGGTGCATATAACACCCAGTGCTTATCACATCACGTGCCCTACTTAATACCCATCACCCAATTACCCATTCCCCCCACCCACCTCCCCTCCAGCAACCCTCAGTTTGTTTCCTATAGTTAAGGGTCTCTCATGGTTTGTCTCCCTCTCTGATTACTTCCCATTCAGTTTTCCCTCACTTCCTCTATGATCCTCTGTGCTGTTTCTTATACTCCACATATGAGTGAAACCATATAATAATTGTCTTTCTCTGATTGACTTATTTCACTCAGCATAATACCCTCCAGTTCCATCCACATTGATGTAAATGATAAGTATTCATCCTTTCTGATGGCTGAGTAATATTCCATTGTTTATATATACCAAATCTTTATCCATTCATCTGTCAATGGACATCTCAGATCTTTCCACAGTTTGGTAATTGTGGACATTGCTGCTGTAAACATTGGTGTGCAGGTGCCCCATTAGATCAGTTTTTCCCATTTGAGAATGATATTCACTGTGGGCTTTCTGTATATGGTTTTTATGATATTGAGGTATGTTCCCTCTATGCCTACACTGTGGAGAGTTTTTATCAAGAAAGGATGCTGTACATTGTAAAATGCTTTTTCTGCATCTATTGAGAGGATCATCTGGTTCTTGTCCTTTCTTTTATTAATGTAGTGTGTCACATTGATTGATTTGTGGATGTTGAACCATCCTTTCAGCTGAGGAATAAATCCCACTTAGTTGTGGTGGATAATCCTTTTAATGTACTGTTGGAGCCTATTGGCTATCTTGTGAGAATTTTGGCATCCCTATTCATCAGGAATATTGGTCTGTAATTCTTCTTTTTGGTGGGATCTTTGTCTGGTTTTGGGATCAAGGTAATGCTGGCCTCATAAAGTTTGGAAATTTTCCTTCCGTTTCTATTTTTTGAAACAGCTTCAGAAGTATTAATTTTTCTTTAAATGTTTGGTAGAATTCCCCTGGGAAGCCATCTGGCCCTGGGCTCTTGTTTGTTGGGAGATTTTTAATTACTGCTTTGATTTCCTTGCTGGTTATGGGTGCCTTCAGGTTTTCTATATTTTCCTGTTTCAGTTTTGGCAGTTTATACATTTCTAGGAATGCATCCATTTCTTCCAGATTGCCTAAATTGTTGGCATATAGTTGCTCACAATATGTTCTTATAATTGTATTTCTTTGGTGTTGGCCGTGATCTCTCCCCTTTCATTCATGGTTTTATTAATTGGGTCCTTTATCTTTTCATTTTGATAACTATAGCTAGAGGGTTATCAATCTTATTAATTTTTTCAAAGAACAAATTCCTAGTTTCATTGATCTGTTCTACTGTTCTTTTGTTTTCCATTGCATTGATTTCTGCTCTAACCTTTATTAATTCTCTTCTGCTGGGTTTAGGCTTTATTTGCTGTTCTTTCTCCAGCTCCTTTAAGGTTAGGTTGTTTATTTGAGACCTTTCTTGTTTCTTGAGAAAAACTTCTATTGCTATATACTCCCCTCTTAGGATCACCTTTGCTGCATCCCAAAGATTTTGAACAATTGTGTTTTCATTTTCATTTGTTTCCATGAGTTTTTTAAATTCTTCTTTAATTTCCATGTTGACCCATTCATTCTTTAGTAGGATGCCCTTTAACCTCCATGTATTTGAGTTCTTTCCAAATTTCCTCTTGTGATTGAGTTCAAGTTTCAAAGCACTGTGGTCTGAAAATATGCAAGGAATAATCCCAATCTTTTGGTACCAGTTGAGACCTGATTTATGACCCAGTATGTGATCTATTCTGGAGAATGTCCCATGTGCACTTGAGAAGAATGTGTGTTCTGTTGTTTTAGGGTAGAATGCTTTGAATATATCTGTGAAGTCCATCTGGTCCAGTGTGTCCTTCAATGCCCTTGTTTTCTTGTTACTCTCCTGCTTAGATGATCTGTCCATTGCAGGGAGTGTGACATTTAATACCCTACTATTACTGTATTATAATCAATGTGTTTCTTTAATTTTGTTATTAATTGGTTTATCTATTTGGCTGCTCTCATGTTAAGGGCATAAATATTTATAATTGTTAGATCTTCTTGTTGGATAGATCGCTTAATTATAATATAGTGTCCATCTTCATCTCTTATTACAGTCTTTATTACAGTCTTATCACAGTTTAAAATCTAATTTGTCTGATATAAGGATTGCTACCCCAGCTTTCTTTTGATGTTCATTAGCATGATAAATGGTTCTCCACCCTCTTATTTTCAATCTGGAGATGACCCTGGGTCTGAAAAGAGTCTCTTGTAAACAGCATATCTTTTTTTCTTTAATTATGTTATGTTAGTCACCATAGAGTACATCATTAGTTTTAGATATAGTGTTCCATGATTCATTGTTTGTTTATAACATCCAGTGCTCCATGCAGTACCTGCCCTCCTTAATACCCATCACCAGGCTAACCCATCCCCCCAACCTCCCTCCCCTCTAAAACCCTCAGTTTATTTCTCTGAGTCCATTGTCTCTCATGATTCCTCTCCCCCTCTGATTTCCCCTCCCTTCATTTTTCACTTCCCTCTCCTAATGTCCTTCATGCTATTCCTTATGTTCCACAAATAAGTGAAACCATATGATAATTGACTTTCTCTGCTTGGCCTATTTCACTTAGCATAATCTCCAGTCCCATCCATGTTGATGAAAAGTTGGGTATTCATCCTTTCTGATGGCTGAGTAATATTCCATTGTATATAGGGACCACATCTTCTTTATCCATTCCTCTGTTGAAGGGCATCTCGGCTCTTTCCACAGTTTGGCTATTGTGACATTCCTGCTATGAACATTGGGGTGCATATGGCCCTTCTTTTCACTACATCTGTGTCTTTGAGTTAAATACCCAGTAGTGCAATTGCTGGGTCATAGGGTAGCTTTATTTTTAATTTTTTGAGGAACCTGCACACTGTTTTCCAAAGTGGCTGTACCAACTTGCATTCCCAGCAACAGTGTAAGAGGGTTCCCCTTTCTCCACAACCTCTCCAACATTTGTTGTTTCTTGCCTTGTCAATTTTTGCCATTCTAACTGGTGTAAGGTGGTATCTCAGTGTGGATTTGATTTGAATTTCCCTGACAGCTAATGATGATGAACATTTTTTTATGTGTTTGTTAGCTATTTGTATGTCTTCCTTTGAGAAGTGTCTGTTTATGCCTTTTGCCCATTTTTTGACTTGATTATTGTTTTTTGGGTGTTGAGTTTGAGAAGTTCTTTATAGATCTTGGATACCAGCCCTTTATCTGTAGTGTCATTTGCAAATATCTTCTCCCATTCCGTGGGCTGCCTCTTTGTTTTGTTGACTGTTTCCTTTGCTGTGCAGAAGATCTTATCTTGATGAAGTCCCAAAAATTCATGTTTGCTTTTGTTTCACTTGCCTTTGGAGATGTGTCTTGAAAGAAGTTGCTGTGGCCGATGTTGAAGAGGTTACTGCCTATGTTCTCCTCTAGGATTTTGATGGATTCCTGTCTCACATTGAGGTCTTTCAACCATTTTGAGTTTATCTTTGTGTATGGTGTTAGAGAATGTTCAAGTTTCATTCTTAGGTATATAGGTGTCCAATTTTCACAGCACCATTTATTGAAGAGACTGTCTTTTTCCATTACATATTTTTTCCTGCTTTCTCAGATTATTTGACCATAGAGTTGAGGGTCCATATCTGGGCTCTCTATTCTGTTCCCTTGGTCTATATGTCTGTTTTTGTGCCAGTACCATGCTATCTTGGTGATCACTGCTTTGTAATATAGCTTGAAATCAGGCAATGTGATCTTCCCAGCTTTGTTTTACTTTTTCAATATTTCCTTGGCAATTTGGGGTCTTTTCTGGTTCCATACAAATCTTAGGATTATTTGTTCCAACACTTTGAAAAATGCCATTGGTATTTTGATCAGGATGACATTGAAAGTATAGATTGCTCTGGGCACCATAGACATTTTAACAATGTTTGTTCTTCTGATCCATGAGTATGGAATATTTTTCCATCTTTTTGTGTCTTCTTCAATTTCTTTCATTAGTGTTCTGTAGTTACTAGAGTATAGATCCTTTACCTCTTTGGTTAGGTTTATTCCAAGGTATCTTATGGGTTTTGGTACTATTGTAAATGGAATTGATTCTCTAATTTGTCTTTCTATAGTTGCATTGTTAGTGTATAAGAAAGCAACTGATTTCTGTGCATTGATTTTGTATCCTGCCACATTACTGAATTGCTGTATGAGTTCTAGTAATTTGGGGGTGGAGTCTTTTGGGTTTTCCACATAAAGTATCACGTCATGTGGGAACAGAGAGAGTTTGACCTCTTCTTGCCAATTTGAATACCTTTTATTTCTCTTTGTTGTCTGATTGCTGTTACTAGGACTTCTTGTACTATGTTGAACAATAATGGTGAGAGTGCACATTCTTGTCATGTTCCAGATATTTTTTTTTTTTAGGGTTTCATTTTTTTTATTGTCATGTTAATCCCCATACATTCCATCAATAGTTTTAGATGTAGTGTTCCATGATTCATTGTTTGTGCATAACACCCAGTGCTCCATGCAGAACGTGCCCTCCTCAATACCCATCACCAGGCTAACCCATCCTCCCAAACCCTCCCCTCCAGAACCCTCAGTTTGTTTTTCAGAGTCCATCGTCTCTCATGGTTCGTGTACCCCTCCGATTTACCCCCTTCATTCTTCCCCTCCTGCTACATTCTTCTTCATCTTCTTTTTTTTTTCTTTCTTAACATATATTGCATTATTTGTTTCAGAGGTACAGATCTGAGATTCAACAGTCTTGCACAATTCACAGCGCTTACCAGAGCACATACCCTCCCCAGTGTCCATCACCCAGTCACCCATCCCTCACCCCCACCCCCCACTCCAGCAACCCTCAGTTTGTTTCCTGAGATTAAGAATTCCTCATATCAGTGAGGTCATATGATACATGTCTTTCCCTGTTTGACTTATTTCAGTCAGCATAATACCCTCCAGTTCCATCCACGTCATTGCAAATGGCAAGATCTCATTCCTTTTGATGGCTGCATAATATTCCATTGTATATATATACCACCTCTTCTTTATCCATTCATCTGTCGATGGACATCTTGGCTCTTTCCACAGTTTGGCTATTGTGGACATTGCTGCTATAAACATCGGGATGCATGTACCCTTTCGGATCCCTACTTTTGTATCCTTGGAGTAAATACCCAGTAGTACAATTGCTGGATCGTATGGTAGCTCTACTTTCAACTTTTTGAGGAACCTCCATACTGTTTTCCAGAGTGGCTGCACCAGCTTGCATTCCCACCAACAGTGTAGGAGGCTTCCCCTTTCTCCATATCCCCGCCAACATCTGTCATTTCCTGACTTGTTAATTTTAGCCATTCTGACTGGTGTGAGGTGGTATCTCATTGAGGTTTTGATTTGGATTTCCCTGATGCCGAGTGATATTGAACACATTTTCATGTGTCTGTTGGCCATTTGGATGTCTTCTTTGGAAAAATGTCTGTTCACGTCTTCTGCCCATTTCTTGATTGGATTATTTGTTCTTTGGGTGTTGAGTTTGATGAGTTCTTTATAGATTTTGGATACTAGCCCTTTATCTGATATGTCATTTGCAAATATCTTCTCCCATTCTGTCGGTTGTCTTTTGGTTTTGTTGACTGTTTCCTTTGCTTTGCAAAAGCTTTTTATCTTGATGAAGTCGCAATAGTTCATTTTTGCCCTTGCTTCCCTTGCCTTTGGCGATGTTTCTAGGAAGAAGTTGCTGGGGCTGAGGTCAAAGAGGTTGCTGCCTGTGTTCTCCTTTAGGATTTTGATGGACTCCTGTCTCACATTGAGGTCTTTCAATCATTTGGAGTCTATTTATGTGTGTGGTGTAAGGAAATGGTCCAGTTTCATTCTTCTGCATGTGGCTATCCAATTTTCCCAACACCATTTGTTAAAGAGACTGTCTTTTTTCCATTGGACATTCTTTCCTGCTTGGTCGAAGATAAGTTGACCATAGAGTTGAGGGTCCATTTCTGGTCTCTCTATTCTGTTCCATTGATCTATGTGTCTGTTTTTGTGCCAGTACCATGCTGTCTTGATGATGACAGCTTTGTAATAGAGCTGGAAGTCCGGAATTGTGATGCCGCCAGCTTTGCTATTCTTTTTCAACATTCGTCTGGCTATGCGGGGTCTTTTCTGGTTCCATACAAATTTTAGGATGATTTGTTCCATTTCTTTGAAAAAAGTGGATGGTATTTTGATGGAGATGGCATTGGATGTGTAGATTGATCTAGGTAGCATTGACATCTTCACAATATTTGTTCTTCCAATCCATGAGAATGGAACGTTTTTCCATTTCTTTGTGTCTTCCTCAATTTCTTTCATGAGTATTTTATAGTTTTCTGGGTACAGATCTTTGCCTCTTTGGTTGGATTTATTCCTAGGTACCTTATGGTTTTGGGTGCAGTTGTAAATGGGATCGACTCCTTAATTTCTATTTCTTCTGCCTTGTTGTTGGTGTATAGGAATGCCACTGACTTCTGTGCATTGATTTTATATCCTGCCACTTTACTGAATTCCTGTATGAGTTCTAGCAGTTTTGGGGTGGAGTCTTTTGGGTTTTCGACATAAAGTATCATATCATCTGAAAAGAGTGAGAATTTGACTTCTTCTTTGCCGATTTGGATGCCTTTGATTTCTTTTTGTTGTCTGATTGCTGTGGCTAGGACTTCCAATACTATGTTGAATAGCAGTGGTGATAGTGGACATCCCTGCCACGTTCCTGACCTTAGGGGGAAAGTTCTCAGTTTTTCCCCATTGAGGATATTCGCTGTAGGTTTTTCATAGATGGCTTTTATGATATTGAGGTATGTACCCTCTATGCCTATACTCTCAAGAGTATTGATCAAGAAAGGATGCTGTACTTTGTCAAATGCTTTTTCTCCATCTATTGAGAGGATCATATAATACTTGTTCTTTCTTTTGTTAATGTATTGTATCACATTGATTGATTTGCGGATGTTGAACCAACCTTGCAGCTCAGGGATAAATCCCACTTGGTCGTGGTGAATAATCCTTTTAATGTACTGTTGGATCCTATTGGCTAGTATTTTGGTGAGAATTTTTGCATCCATGTTCATCAGGGATATTGGTCTGTAATTCTCCTTTTTGATGGGGTCTTTGTCTGGTTTGGGGATCAAGGTGATGCTGGCCTCATAAAATGAGTTTGGAAGTTTTCCTTCCATTTCTATTTTTTGGAACAGTTTCAGAAGAATAGGTATTAATTCTTCTTGAAGTGTTTGGTAGAATTCCCCTGGGAAGCCATCTAGCCCTGGGCTTTTGTATTTTGGGAGATTTTTGAAGACTTCTTCAATTTCCTTTGTGGTTATAGGTCTGTTCAGGTTTTCTATTTCTTCATGGTTCAGTTTTGGTAGTTGATACATCTCTAGGAATGCATCCATTTCTTCCAGACAATCTAATTTGCTGGCATAGAGTTGCTCATAATATGTTCTTAGAATTGTTTGTATTTCTTTGGTGTTGGTTGTGATCTCTCCTCTTTCATTCATGATTTTGTTGATTTGGGTCCTTTCTCTTTTCTTTTTGATAAGTCTGGCCAGGGGTTTATCAATCTTGTTAATTCTTTCAAAGAACCAGCTCCTAGTTTTGTTGATCTGTTCTACTGTTCTTTTAGTTTCTATTTCATTGATTTCTGCTCTGATCTTTATTATTTCTCTTCTCCTGCTGGGTTTAGGCTTTATTTGCTGTTCTTTCTCCAGCTCCATTAGGTGTAGGGTTAGGTTGTGTACTTGAGACCTTTCTTGTTTCTTGAGAAAGGCTTGTATTGCTATATACTTTCTCTTAGGACTGCCTTTGCTGCATCCCAAAGATTTTGAATAGTTGTGTTTTCATTTTCATTGGTTTCCATGAATTTTTTTAATTCTTCTCTAATTTCCTGGTTGACCCATTCATTCTTTAGGAGGATGCTCTTTAGCCTCCATGTATTTGAGTTCTTTCTGACTTTCCTCTTGTGATTGAGTTAGAGTTTCAAAGCATTGTGGTCTGAAAATAGGCAGGGAATGATCCCAATCTTTTGGTACTGGTTTAGACCTGATTTATAACCTAGGATGTGATCGATTCTGGAGAATGTTCTGTGGGCACTAGAGAAGAATGTATATTCCGTTGCTTTGGGATGGAACATTCTGAATATGTCTGTGAAGTCCATTTGGTCCAGTGTGTCATTTAAAGTCTTTATTTCCTTGTTGATCTTTTGCTTAGATGATCTGTCCATTTCAGTGAGGGGGATGTTAAAGTCCCCCACTATTATTGTATTGTTGTTGATGTGTTTCTTTGCTTTTGTTATTAATTGGCTTATATAATTGGCTGCTCCCATGTTAGGGGCATAGATATTTACAATTCTTAGATCTTCTTGTTGGATAGACCTTTTAAGTAGGATATAGTGTCCTTCCTCATCTCTTATTACAGTCTTTGGTTTAAAATCTAATTTGTCTGATATAAGGATTGCCACCCCAGCTTTCTTTTGGTGTCCATTAGCATGGTAAATGGTTTTCCACCCCCTCACTTTCAATCTAGGGGTGTCTTTGGGTCTAAAATGAGTCTCTTGCAGACAGCATATCGATGGGTCTTGTTTTTTAATCCAATCTGATAGCCTGTGTCTTTTGATTGGGGCATTTAGCCCATTTACATTCAGGGTAACTATTGAAAGATAGGAATTTAGTGCCACTGTATTGCTTGTAAGGTGACTGTTACTGTATATTGTCTGTGTTCCTTTCTGGTCTATGTTGCTTTTAGGCTCTCTCTTTGCTTAGAGGACCCCTTTCAAGATTTCTTGTAGGGCTGGTTTCCTATTTGCAAATTCCTTTAGTTTTTGTTTGTCCTGGAAGCTTTTTATCTCTCCTTCTATTTTCAATGACAGCCTAGCTGGATATAGTATTTTTGGCTGTGTATTTTTCTCATTTAGTGCTCTGAATATATCCTGCCAGTCCTTTCTGGCCTGCCAGGTCTCTGTGGATAGGTCTGTTGCCAATCTAATGTTTCTACCATTATAGGTTACAGATCTCTTCTCGCGAGCTGCCTTAAGGATTTTCTCTTTGTCTCTGAGACTCGTAAGTTTTACTATTAGATGTTGGGGTGTTGACCTATTTTTATTGATTTTGAGAGAGGTTCTCTGTGTTTCCTGGATTTTGATGCCTGTTTCCTTCCCCAAATTAGGGAAGTTCTCTGCTATAATTTGCTCCATTATACCTTCTGCCCCTCTCTCTCTTTCTTCTTCTTCTGGGATCCCAATTATTCTAATGTTGTTTCGTCTTATGGTATCATTATCTCCCGATGAAATGGACAGATCGTCTAAGCAAAAGATCAACAAGGAAATAAAGACTTTAAATGACACACTGGACCAAATGGACTTCACAGGCATATTGAGAACGTTCCATCCCAAAGCAACGGAATATACATTCTTCTCTAGTGCCCACGGAACATTCTCCAGAATCAAATTCTCTTTTTCTCAGCTTCTTTATTTTGCATCATGTGGTCTTCTCTATGACTGATTCTCTCTTCTGCCTCATTTATCTTAGCAGTTAGCACCCCCATATTTGATTGCACTTCATTAATAGCCTTTTTGATTTCTACTTGGTTAGATTTTAGTTCTTTTACTTCTCCAGAAAGGATTTCTCTAATAACTTCCATGCTTTTTTCAAGCCCAGCTAGTATCTTTAAAGTGATGATTCTGAACTCTAGATCTGACATCGTACTAACGTCCGTATTGAGTAGGTCCCTGGCAGTCGGTACTACCTCTTGTTCTTTTTGTTGAGGCGATTTTTTCCGTCTTGTCATTTTGTGCAGAGAATAGATTAATGAGAGAACAAAATGCTAGCAGGTAAGAACGTTCCCAGAACATATACTCTAAACAAATCAGAAAAGTCCTGAAGCAGTGGGAAAAGAAAGGGAAAGAGAAAAAAGAAAGAGAAAAAAAAAAAAAAAAAAAGAAAAAAAAAAAAAAAAAACAGAACAAAACAAAACAAAACAAAAACAGAATGTGATCAAATATTATCAGGCTGGTATATAGATCAGTGCCACACACTAGATTTTGGGTGTATTTTGGTCTGTTAAAAGAAAGTGCCTCCCAATATTTTAAAGAAAGAAAAACTTATATACGTACAAAAATAAGGGTTGATATGATGAAGGGATGGAGTATGACTGTAAAGATGGAAATTATAAAAAAAATTTATGAAGGAATTGATATGTTGTTTGAAAAAAGAAAGAGGATTTAAAATAAAAGTTAAAAAAAGGGAGAGAATGTGAGCAGGCAGAGGAGTAGAAAAAACCATACACTAGAGATTTAGAGTATATTTTGATCTGTTAGAAGAAACTATCTCAAAATTTTAAAGAGAGAACAACTTATATATATATGCCAAAAATATGGGTAACTACTATGAAGGGATAGAATATGACTCAAAAAATGAAAAATAAAAATGTTTTTTAAAAAAGGGAATGATAAGATGTTGGTTGAAAAAGGGAAAAAGAAAAAATAATAAAAAAAAAAGACAGTTACAAAAATTAACTTTGAAAGACTAAAGAATCATGGTAAAAAAGCCATGAGTTCTATGTGTAGTATTCCCCTACCGCTGGAGTTCTGCCGTTCTCATTGATTGGGAAACTTGGTCTTGGCTGGCTGTTCTCACTGATCTTCTGGGGAGGGGCCTTTTGCTGTGGTTCCCAAAGGTCTTTGCTGGAGGTAGAATTGCCCCGCCCTTGCCCGGTCTGGGCTAAGTAATCTGCTCGGGTTTGCTCTTGGGAGCTTTTGTTCCCTGCAAGCTTTCCGTACTGCTTTGGAGGTGGAGAGTGAAAATGGCGGCCTCCCAATCTCCACCCCGGAGGAGCTGAGAACTTGGGGCCCCGCTCCTCAGTGCGCCCCCACAGAAAAACAGTCAGTTGCTCCCGTCTCCCTGGTCTCCGGCCGCACTCTGTGCTCACCCGGCCTGTGACCGCGTGTTTCTATCTCTGGCACCTGACCCCGTGTGGAGTCTCCAAACCCAGCAGATCCCTGTGGTGCACTCCCGCACTACTCCTCCTGGGGGAGGAAGGTGAGTCTCTCCGGATCTGCCACTTGTTGGGTCCCTGCTGGAGGAGCAGTGCCCCGACTGTGCCGCGGATCACAGTTTATGGCAACCCCGAGCTGAGAGCCCGCACTTCAGCTCCGTCTCTGCAACCGGCTTCCCGCTCCAATACTTGGGAGTTCTGCCGCACTCAGGCACCCCCGGTCTTTCTGTGACGCCCAAGGGTCCTGAGACCACACTGTCCCACGAGGGTTCCACCCCCCACTTAGCCACCAGAGTGACGTCCCTCAGTGAAGCAGACTTCTAAAATTTCTGATTTTGTGCTCCGTGGCTCTATCCCTTGCCAGAAGCAGAGGACAGAGGCCCCCTTCCCCACCATCTATCCTCCCGAATATTGCCTGTGATTCACTTCCCTGCACGTTCTACCTTCCAGAAAGTGGTCGCTTTTCTGTTCAGAGAGTTGTTGCTATTCTTTTCTTCGATCTCCTGTTGAGTTTGTAGGTGTTCAGAATGGTTTGATCCCTAGCCAGCTGAATTCCTGAGAAGAGATGAAATACAGGTCTCCTACTCCTCTGCCATCTTGCTCCACCCCCTCATGTTCCAGATCTTAAGGGAAAGGCTCTCAGCTTTTCCCCATTGAGGATGATATTCGCTGTGGGTTTTTCATAGATGGATTTTATGAACTTGAGGAATGTTCCCTCTATCCCTTTGCTCTGAAGGGTTTTAATCAGGAAAGGATGCTGTATTTTGTCAAATGCTATTTCTGCATCAATTGAGAGGACCCTATGGTTCTTCTCTCTCCTCTTATTAATGTGTTCTATCACAGTGATTGATTTGCAAATGTTGAACCACCCTTGCATCCCGGAAATAAGTCCCATATGGTCATGGTGGATGATCCTTTTAATGTACTGTTGGATCCTATTAGCTAGGATTTTGTTGAGAATTTTTGCATCCATATTCATCAGGGATATTGGTTAGAAATTCTCCTTTTTGATGGGGCCTTTGCCTGGTTTGTGGATCAAGGTAATGCTGGCCTCATAGAATGAGTCTAGAAGCTTTCCTTTTGTTTCTATTTTTTTGAAACAGCTTCAGGAGAATAGGTATTATTTCTTCTTTGAATGTTTGGTAGAATTCCCCAGGGAATCCAGCAGGCCCTGGACTCGTGTTTTTTGGAGAAGTGTGTGATCACTGTTTCAATCTCATTACTGGTTATTGGCCTATTCAGGTTGTCAATTTCTTCCCATTTCAGTCTTGGTAGTTTATAGGTTTCCAGGAAGGCATACATTTCTTCCAGGTTGCTTAATTTATTGGCATATAGTTGTTGATAATAATTTCTAATAATTGTTTCTATTTCCTTGGTGTTAGTCGTGATCTCTCCCCTTTCATTCATAATTTTATTAATTTGGGTCCTTTCTCTCTTCTTTTGGGTAAGTCTGGCCAGTGGTTTATCGATTTTATTAATTTTTTCAAAGAACCAGCTTCTATTTTTTTTGATCTGCTCTATCATATTTCTGGTTTCTAATTCATTGGTCTCTGCTCTAATCTTAATTAGTTCTCTTCTAATTTGTGACTTAGGCATCATTTGTTGTTTTATCTCCAGTTCTTTATGGTGCAAAGATACTTGGTGAATCGGGATTTTTCTATTTTTTTGAGTGAGGCTTGGATGGCTATGTATTTCCCCCTTAGGACTGCCTTTGCAGTATCCCATAAGTTTGGACTGATGTGTTTTCATTCTCATTGGTTTCCATGAATTGTTTAAGTTCTTCTTTGTTTTCCTGGTGGACCCAAAGATTCCTGAGCAGAGTGGTCTTTAGTTTCAAAGTGTTTGAATTTCCTCCAAATTTTTTCTCGTGATTGAGTTCCAGTTTTAAAGCATTATTGTCTGAGAATATGCAAGGAATAATCTCAATCTTTTGGTATCAGCTGAGACCTGATTAAGTGACCCAGTATGTGGTCTATTCTGGAGAAAGTTCCATGAATGAATATTCTGTTGCTTAATTTGGAATGTTCTGTATATATCTATGAGGTCCATCTGGTCCAGTGTGTCATTCAAAGCTCTTGCTTCTTTGTTGATTTTCTGCTTAGATGATCTATCTATTGCTGAAGGTGGAGTATTGAGGTCTCCTACAATTAGAGTTTTATTATTAATATGTCTCTTTATTTTGGTTAAGAGTAGGCTTATGTAGTTGTCTAGATAAATCTAGATAAATCCATGTCGGGGGTATAGATATTTACAATTGTTAGATTTTCTTGTTGGATATACCCTTTAAGAATGATTTACTGTCCTTCTGTGTCTCTAACTACAGTCTAGCTTAAAATCTAATTTGTCTGATATGAGAATTGCTACCCCAGCTTTCTTTTGAGGTCCATTGGCATGAAAGATGGTTCTCCATCCCTTCACTTTCAGTCTGGATGTACCTTTGGGTTCAGAATGAGTCTCTTGTAGACAGCATATGGAGGTGTCCTGTCTTTTTATCCAATCTGCAACCTTGTGTCGTTTTATGGGAGCATTTAGGCCATTCACGTTGAGAGTGATTATTGAAAGATATTTTATTGTCATCATGTTGCCTGTGAAGTCCTTGTTTCTATAGATTGTCTCTGTAAATTTCTGTTCTATATCACTCTTGGGGTCTTTCTTCTTTTATAGAGTCCCCCCTTAATATTTCTTGCAGGGCCGGCTTAGTGGTCACATATTCTTTCAGTTTCTGCCAGTCCTGGAATCTCTGCATCTCTCCTCCATTCTAAATGACAGCCTTGGCAGATAAAGTATTCTTGGCTGCATGTTCTTTTACTTTGGTACCCTGAATATGTCTTTCCAGGCCTTTCTGGCTTGCCAGGTCTCTGAGGATAGGTCTGACATTATTCTGATGTTCCTCCCTCTGTACGTAAGGAATCTCTTCCCCCTAAATGCCCTTAAGATGGTTTCCTTTGTTCTAAGATTTGCAAGTTTTACTATTACATGCTGGGTTGTTGGCCTGTTTTCCTGGATCTTGGGAGGGGTTGTCTCTGCCTCTCAGACACGAATGCTTTTTTCATTCCCAGATTAACGAAATTCTCAGCTACAATTTGCTCGAATATATCTTCTAGTCCTCTCTCACTCTCCACCTCCTCAAGGATCCCAATAATTCTGACATTGGAATGTTTCATGGAATCACTTATTTCTCTAATTCTGTTTTCATGGATTTTAAGCTGTTTATTCCATGCCTCCTCCTGTTCCTTCTTTTCTATAAGTTTATCTTCTAGATCACTAATTTGTTCTTCTGCCTCATTTTCTCTAGCTGTTAGAGTATCTAATTAGAATGGATCTCATTGATTGCATTTTTAAGTGCTGCCAGATCAGCTCTCATTTCTGCCTTTAGAGACCCTATGTTGCCACTAATCGTTTTCTCCATCCTAGCCATTGTCTTCATAACTGTTACCCTGAAGTCTATTTTCAATATCTTGCTTATATCCATATCCATTTGTTCTGTGGCAGAAGTCACAGTCTCTGAGTCTTTCCTATTTGGGAGGTTCCTCCTCTTAGTCATTCTGTTTAGGGGTAGTTGAGGGAATGTATAGAGTCCAAATTATTGACCACAACCCAAGCAAGATGCACCTGTTTTATAGGCAACTTAGGTTTGCTGGCCTCTTGTTTTCCAGGCCTGTCTTCTGGGGGAGGGGCCTGCCATGCTGTTACTCAGGCAACCGTGTTTGGGCAGAGTTGCCCTGCCCCCTGTGAGGGGGAATGGCTCAGTGAAAACCAGTTTTGGGGGGCTTTTGTTCTCTGGTGGCTTTCCACCTCTTTTCCGAGAGTCAGAGCAGAAGTGACCATTTCCAGACCTCTGCCTCAGAACACAGAGGTTGCAGTCTGTTCTTCAGTGAGCTCTCCAGGCCACACTGTCTCCGTTTCTGTCTGTGCTGCTAAAACTGCAGCGTCCTGGGTTGTGCACCCCACAGCAGCACTCCCAGCCCTCACTTTCAGGTCCAGGCATGTCTCTGCCCTTTGTGCTTCTAAAACTGCCAGCCTCTCCCAGTTTACATGCGTGCCCCCATAGCTCCAGGTTTCAGCCTTGGGGCTACCCTAAAGTCCCTTCCCCACCACTACCAGTCTGCAAGTCTGTGCCCATTCCCTAGCACAGGAGGTTTTTGTGCTCTGGTGGTGCAGGATCCCAGAGGCTCCCTCTTTCTTCTGTTTATCTTCCGATATCTGCCCACAGAATCACAGCTCCCCACTTCATACCCTGAAGTCAATCACCGGGGATATTCTGTTTGTATAGATCTTACATCTCAGGCTGATTTTGTGGGTGTTCAGAGTGGTCTGGCTAATATCCAGCTCAATTCAGGGGACCAGTTGAAATAGGGTCCCTACTCCTCTGCCATCTCTGTCCTGTCCCCTTGTAGACAGCATATCGATGGGTCTTGCTTTTTTTTATCTAATCTGATACCCTGTGCCTTTTGATTGGAGCATTTAGCCCATTTACACAGAGTAATTATTGAAAGATATGAATTTAGTGCCATTGTATTGCCTTTAAATTCATTGTTTCTGTATATTTTCTCTGTTCCTTTCTGGTCTATTTTATTTTGGGGCTCTCTCTTTGCTTACAGGATCCCCTTTAATATTTCTTACAGGGCTGGTTTAGTGATCACAAATTCTTTTAGTTTCTGTTTGTCCTGGAAGCTCTTTATCTCTCCTTCTATTCTGAATGGCAGCCTTGCTGGATAAAATATTCTTGGCTGCACTCATATTTTTCTCATTACCAGAATATATATCATGCCAGTCTTTTCTTGCCTGTCGAGTCTCTGTGGGTAGGTCTTTTGTCAGCCTTATGTTTCTACCCTTGTAGGTTATGGGCCTCTTATCCCCAAGCTGCTTTCAGGATTTTCTCTTTGTCTCTGAAATTTGAAGCTTCACTATCATGTATCAAGGTGTTGACTTATTTTTATTGATTTTGAGGTGCCTCCTGGACTTGAATGCCTGTTTCATTCCCCAGATTAGGGAAATTCTCAGCTATGATTTGCTCAGATGTACCTTCTGTCCCCTTCTCTTTCTCTCTCTCTTTTCTCTTCTTAGAGGACTCTAATTATTTTAATATTGTTTTGTTTTATGGTATCACTTATCTCTCAAATTCTCCCCTTGTGATCTCTCTTTTTTCTTTTTTAAAAATTTTATTCATTTTTTTTGAGAGAGGGCACAAGTAGGAAGGAGGGGCAGAAGAAAGAGAGAAGCAGCCTCTCCACTGAGCAGGGAGCCTGATGGAGGGCTCAATCCCAGGATCCTGGGATCTTGACTTGAGCCAAAACAGCTGCTTAACTCACTGAGCCACCAGGACACCCCTCTCAGTTTCTTTATTTGTTTATCTCGCTTTTTCTTGGTTTCTTTATTCTCTATCATTTTGTCTTCTATATCACTGATTCTCTCTTCTGCCTCATTTATTCTATCAGTTAGAGCCTGCATTTTTTTATTGCATGTCATTAATAGCCTTTTTGATTTAGACCTGATTAGATTTTAATTCTTTTATTTCTCCAGAAAGGGATTCTCTAGTGTTTTCCATGCTTTTTTCAAGCCCAGGTATATCTTTATAATCATTATTCTGAACTCTAGTTCAGACACCTTACTTATATCCATACAGATTAGGTCCCTGGCAGTCAGTACTGCTTCTTCTTCTCTTTTTTGTGGTGAGTTCTTCTGTCTTGTCATTCTTGCAAAAAGTGGTCTTTTTTCTGTTTGTAGACTTGCAGCAATTCTTTTCTCAGATCTCTGGTTGAGTTCACAGGTGTTCAGAATGATTTGATTGCTGAATTTCAGGGACCAGATGAAACCAGGGTCCCCTACTCTTCCTCCATCTTCCTTAGACTCGTTATGGTTGATTTTCTTTTGTTTTGTTTTGCTTCTCTATATTTTCAAAATTTCCTGACAGCAGACCTCTAATCATTCTTAACAAAATAATACAATTTTTAAGAAAGGAATAACTGGTAAATAACTTCAGACTTGCTCATAGAAAGAATGATCACATTATTTAAAGATGGAGGACATTGTCTTGGGATCCAAAGAGGTCTTGTGTATACCCAGGAAGAGTATGTAGAACAGTTCAGGATGGGGAGCATGGAAAGCAAACTGACCCCTTGTGTTGATCCTGTGTGGGGTGCATTTCCTGTCACTACCAATGCTAAAGCACTGTGCAGCACTCACTACCACCCAAACACTGGGTGAGGCCCATGGAATTCTGCTTCCAGATTTGCACTGACTTTCCAGATGACCCCAGTAAGGTTACTAGTCCACAGCCTCATTACCAGGCCTTCCTCTGGAGTGCATTTGCTGTGATGATGTTCATAACCGTACTCTTAAAGGGCCCAGTTTCTCCCTAGCAAAAACCCCTCTGTGTGAAGGATTGGATATAAAGATTTGAAGATACTTCAGATGTAGAATCCTAAAGAGCATCATGAAGAGGGATCTGCCTAGATTTTATGGATGTGTATCATGAAGTCTCAGGATGTTTTTTTTAATTTACCTTTTATTTTAAAGGCTGTCATGGTGGGATTTTAGATATACTGCTCTTCACTGATCTTCTCTACCTCAAAGTAAAATCCTTGATCTTATTTCTTTTCATGTAAGTTCTCCCCTTCCCACATTGAATAAAGGAATGTCAAAGCAGCCTCTTCATGTTTATTAAATATTGATAGGGTTCAGGGAAGTCTTCCTCAAAATATGCCACTTTGGCATATTGATTATTTTTAATTAAAGTTACTTAGGAGGGACACCTGGATGGCTCAGCCAGTTAAGCAGCTGCCTTCAGCCCGAGTCATGATCCCAGGGTCCTGGGATTGAGTCCCACATCGGGCTCCTTGCTCAGCAGGGAGCCTGCTTCTCCCTCTCTCCCTCTGCTTGTGCTCTCTCTGTCAAATAAATAAAATCTTAAAAAAAAATAAAGTTACTTAAGTAACAGCCACTGCAAGGACATTCTGACCTTCCCCTGTCCCCCTAAAAGAAGGAAATAAATTCCCCATGTAAGGGTACTGTCACTGCAACTGGAAGGTAAAAGGCATCCTAATCACCAAAGATAGGAAATTCAGGGCTGAGAAGATGATACAAAGAAAACTTGTTACTTCTCTACTAATTCACTACACCAAGCACAAGCCCATTTGCCTTCTCAATTCTTCACAAATGTTTGTTTTTTTTTTTTTTGTCTAAAAGAAATCTGTCTTCCATTGATTTCATTATTAGACCAGCCAAAGAAACTAGAGGGAAGAAAAAGGAAAGTTTTCCTCCTCTATAGTTTTGGCAAGCCAGCCAGGAGTCTTCCCTGGCTGGACCCTGCTCACTCCAGGGCTGCTGTGACTGAGAGATCCTAGGGCCTCTAACGTATGCCTGCAGAAGCTAAGAATTCTCACCACATCAGTTGGGTCTCTGCCTGCAGGGTTTGTTAAAAATGAGTGATGAGAGTCTTTTTCTTTTTTTTCTAAATTTAAATTAACTGGAGAAAATACTTGTATAAACTAGTTCCTTGGTTATATCGACTTTAGTAAAAATTTGTTTGCTATTGATGCTTTCTACTCCCAGAGAAGGTCATTGTTTTCTTTTGTCTACTTTATGACCAGTGAAAGTATTCTCTCTGGTCTCTGCCAGCAGGAGGATGCATATGCATCTGGTAGGTAGCTAAATAGGCTATGAATCTGAGCTTAGAGAATCTTAAAAAAAAAAAAAAAAGGTGAACTTTGGCTTGTTAAGTCACCCTATTCTGTTCCAAAGGTGGTGGGAACACAGGATTCCCTGTGTTTTGAAACAACTATTTAAAAAGAGGGCCCCTCATAATTATCATCTGTGTTTTCTGAGGCTATGTGTCTGGATCTTGTGAGGGCTACCTCTTCACTGTCTTGTAGGATGCCTCTTGTATCCTTGGTTAAGCCATAAAAAAAATCTTATTGGTTTGAGTTGCTACTGAGATTAATATATGATTCTACTTGTCAATGGCTAGATGATAGATCCTCTGAATTGCTCTATTAAAATTTTTTTTTTAGAGATCTCTTATCCTAAACAATTGTCTTTTTGGTACCTATAAAAAGACCAAATTAAAAAGTTGATACAAGGAAGTATAACAGCTAGCCTTAGGGACTCCCTTAACAAGGTGAAAGAACAGGAATTAAATTTTAAAGTCCACATCCAACATAAATTCCTCTTCTTAAAATCCAGCCCCATCCTCTCAGCAAATTACCTTAACTCCTAAAACTCCTCCACCTTCTCCAGAAAATCCCTTAAACACCCAGCTGCCTTTTTTAGCATCCTTTTTCTTATAAGCACTACAGTCTAATTCCTGGGCCCAGTATATACAGTTACTTATGTAAATGCTAAAAGCGAAGAAGTAAATTTAGCAGGAGCACCTGGGATGAGCAATAAAGCTTATTTTGCTGGGCCCTATAATCAAGCTCTGCCAGCTTCAAGCCTTCCTATGCAATGTTCTTTGCAGATATGTCCTAGAACCCCATCTAAAGAGTGCAGAGAAGCAAGTCTTTTAAATTACCAATTTAAATTATAAATTTAAATTATAAATTATACCTCCACTTTCAGAAAAGCCTACAAACACACACACACATACACACAAACCACAAAAAAAAAAACAAACCAAAACAAACAAACAACTGAAACTGAGAAAGAGATTGACAGAGAGGGAGAGAAACCAACTTACATTATTTCTCTGTCCCTTGAAGATGCAGATCTTACCATTAAAATATTAACACCCTAGGAGGTAACTAAAACTCTTGAAGCTAAAAAAGGTGAGGGGACCTTTGAAAAATACAAAATGCTAGAAAGGCTCTCTTGCCTAAACTCTAGACCATAGTCTCCTTAAGATTACTTGGCAAGAAAAAATATAAATCTTCAAAGTCTCCTCAAGTGTTAGCAAAAAAACGTTTAAGTGGGTAACCTTAACTTGTTCCATCTGCCAGAGACACAATTACTTATAAGCCAGTGAATTTGTATTGCACCTGATTCATAGCTCACATTTCAAAATGAAAGCTGTGAGACCTCTGTTTGTGTCTGTCTGTATGTTTATGTATGTCTATATATATGTATATGTATGTTATGGATATGGTATTTTTCTACCTCTGGGAGGTATTGCAAAAATTAATTTGTAAAAAATCTCTTTTTAATTGGCTTAAAAATAAGCATTTATGAATTAAATATTTTAAAACTCCAGAAACATAAAAACTAACTCAAACGTCTTTCAAGTTCACGTCATCTAGGATAATTTTCAGTAAATAAAAGCTTCTTTAAGTTTGTTGGTTTAATTAAATAGAAATGTCTTCAGAATTACCAGGATTAAATGTAGTGCAAACATGCAACTTTTATTCTGGCTAGGTTTCCTGAAAGTCAAATAAGCTCATATTTTCTCTGTTACAAAATTTGTCAGCCAGGAAAATAACTTAAGATGATGGCTAGCCACTTTAACGTCTCATAAAACTTCCATGAGTAATCTAAGTATGATTGTAAAGAACAGGTAAATTAAATAGATGTAAGTGGGATAAGAATTTTTATGTGAACTTTTCAGTAATGATTGTTTGATGGTATGTCTAATTAAAAATAGTTACCCAAATCTCTTTGGTGACTTCACTGTTAAGAGTTTTACTAAATTAAATTAAATGATGGATAGTCATTAAATATTTAAATCGTTTCCAAATAAGATAAAATACTAAAACATCAATTACTGAGCATAGGCTTATTCACTGTTGCTTCCTTTTATAGAAGAACTAGTGGCATTTTTTTTTTCTATTAGTAAACAGGTTTTGTGTCACATTGATAAATTTACTGTGAAAAAACATGTTTCTAGAAATTATAAAAGTTTTTATAAATTTGCCAAGCCACAGAATGTTAATATAAACGGCAGTATATAATTGTTTACTTCTTTATTTTCACTAAAAATTAAGGTTTTTAAGGCTTAAAATTCTAATGTATGTAACTAAAACCACTAGAAATAATAAGGGAAACATCTCTGAATGAAGGAAAGCGGACTGAGTGTTTTCAGTAAAAGAAGGTATGAGGAATGGAAATACATTTTCGTTGAAGGAAAAGAAAGTAATTTTGTCCTAAAGAGAAGTTAATTATTTCAAAATGGGGAAGAGGAAAACCCAAGACAAAATCTGAATGTAAAAAAGAAAGTTATAGAAGGTCTGTGGAAAAAGAATCTTTGGAAAGGAATTTTAATGTGTACGCAAGCTGGTTAAGATTAAAATAAATTTAATTAAGTTAAATGAATTTTTTAATATCAAAAATAATCTGGTACAGAATTGAAATTTGGTTTTCTCTCTCTGTTAAAAGGACAAAGTTTTCTTAGATTATTCATCTGTTCTTAATAAGAAATCTAAACAAAGGTTTTTCTTTACCTTTTCAGTAATCTACTTAGAAAACAAAGATTTTGTGTCTTACCAACTGTGCTTCACACTGCTTTCATCAGGTCCTTTATTACTTAAAGTCAAGGCTTCTCTACTGAAAGAACCAAGTTGGTTTTGTTTTGTTTTGCTTTGTTTATAACTATATTTTTCTGTATTTGCCTGTGAAGTCTTTAATTGTCACTTTGGTTAAATTGGTAATGGAGTACTAGTTCACAATGACCTATGATCCTATTTGACCAAATGTTTTAAGACCTTTTTGATATTTTTGACAAACTTCTCCAAATCAAATTTTAAATGAAGTCTTTTGACCTAAAATTTGCAGGATTTTCAAAGGTCCCTGGAAAATCACACAAACAAAAAATTGTTTTTTTTCTCCTTATTAAAAAAAAAAAGTGTTACACTAATTGGGCTTATTTGATATGGTATGTTACATGGGAAGCATTGTCAAATAAAAAGTATAAGTGTAAGTATATGTGTTCTACAAATTGTATGAAATTCCTAGAAATCTAATATGTCCTGGTATAATGTTATCAGTGGTTATTTCAGTTATTATCTTAAAATTTGTGTCATAGAAATAAAAAAATATTCTGTCAATTACATTGTAGTGAGCTCTCATTAGATCTTTAATCACAACAATTTTTAAGTCTTGTCATTTACAGATGGTGTTTTACTCTGATTCTTTCACAAAGGTGTTTGTAAAAGTGTTTCAACTTCAAGGACACTCATGGAAAATACTATAGAATACAGGTTTCTGATAACTTTAAGATATAAAAAAACTGAACTGGGTAAAAATTTCTAGAACTAATAAAAAAAACCTGGAGTTCCAGCAGAACAAATAGTAATTACCAGGGATTAAATGAACTGAGAAGGATAATTATTTTTTATGACTTTTTGTTTGAAACATTGCTGATTTTTTTTTTAAATGTTTTCTCTTTCCAGATTTAAAGAAACCTTTTTATTTTTCTCTTAGGCTAGCCATGACTTAAAGCAATTTGGCAAAATATACCTTTGTGAATAAAGATGAAATATTTATTTATTTATTTGAGAGAGAGAGAAAGAGTGAACATGGGGTGGGGTTGGGCAAAAGGAAAGGGAGCGAGAAACTTTAGCAGACTCCTCACTGAGCTCAGAACCAACACAGGACTTGATCCCAAGACCTTAAGATCATGACCTGAGCTGAAACCAAGAGTCAGATACCCAACTGACTGCACCACCTAGGGGCCCCTCTTTCCCCCTCTAGAATTCAGAAACTCTCAGAGGATACTCTTATTCTCATGGCAATATACTTATCTGCATAATTTCAATAAGAATCTGTCCTCCTTATAACAGGACACAGTTGGAAACATTGGTTATATGATTGGAATATCATATTTTAGAGAGACATATAGATATGACCAGACAGCTCAGGAACTAAGGTTGACTCTATGGAGCCAATAAAGCCTCCTGGAAATACCAGTCTGGTATCTTGCTTATAGAGTTTCCAGCAGCCTTACCAGGGTAAAGAAAGTAATTTCCTGGCAGGCTCAGGAACCTCAGGATAACTTGGGGACCTCAAGAGGAGAGCAATTCACCCAAATTTGCAGGCATTACTGGCAAAATCTCATGGCAAGTTCTTAGCCTGGCTTCTTAGCCTGGAGAGGCTTTTTACCATTCAATCTGAGACTTCTTATGAAAAGTTCAAACAAAGCAGACTTAAAAGAGCCTATATGGTCAATCACTATTCTTGCTGTCCTTGCATAAATAATCAGGTTAAGTTTATTGAAATTGGACCTAATTTACCAACAAATTAGCTCTCTATGGTTATCTTTAATAATGCAGGTGACTATAAGAGGAAAAATATGTGTTACAATAATACAATAATACACACTTGTGGATATTAGATTCTAGTTCTGTTGATTGTCATTGAGGTTTTGTTTTCTACCTGTAAACTGGTCAAATCCTGAATTTTTCTTGTTTCCTCCAATATTTGACTACGAATCTCCAAACTAATATTTCTAATTTTTCTCCCACTCTTCTGTCTTATAATTATTAAAACTAGTTGGACAATTCTATATAAACTTTATGTAAATCACCACAACTCCTATATGGATGATCTTCCTGCCTATTGCTGTGTAAGACACTTGGAAAGATCACCAAAGACATTCCAACTAGACAATAGGAAAATCTGTCAGATGGCCATTGACTTTCTCAGTCTATCTGAAGATGCTTCAAACCTGACATCTAAAATCTTCTTAATTCAGGATGCCTGGATGGCTCAGTCATTAATTGTCTACCTTCGGCTCACGTCATGATCCCAGGGTCCTGGAATCCAGCCCCGCATCAGGCTCCCAGCTCCACAGGAAGCTTGCTTCTCCCTCTCCCACTCCCCCTGCTTGTGTTCCCTCTCTCACTGTCTCTCTCTCTGTCAAATATGTAAATAAAATCTTTAAAAAAATAAAATAAAATCTTTTCGATTCTCCAAAGAAGACATAAATGACCAACAGACACATGAAAAAATGCTCAACATCACTCAGCATCAGGGAAATACAAGTCAAAACCACAATGAGATACCACCTCACACTAGCCAGAATGGCTAAAATTAACAACTCAAGAAACAACAGATGTTGGTGAGGATGCAGAGAAAGGGGAACCCTCTTACACTCTTGCTAGGAATGCAAGCTGGTAAAGCCACTCTGGAAAAAAGTATGGAGTTTCCTCAAAAAGTTAAAAATAGAGCTACCCTACAACCCAGGAATTGCACTACTAGGTATTTATCCAAAGGATGCAAACATAGTGGTTTGAAAGGGCACATGTACCCCAATATTTATAACAGCAATGTCCACAATAGCCAAACTATGGAAAGAGCCCAGATGTCCATCAACAAATGAATGGATAAAAAAGATGTGGTGTGTATATACACAATGAAATACAACTCAGCCATCAAAAAGAATGAAATCTTACCATTTGCAATGATGTGGATGGAACTAGAGGGTATTGTGTGAAGTTAAATAAGTCAGAAAGATAAATATCATATTATTTCACTCATATGTGGAATTTAAGAAACAAAACAGATGAACATAGGGGAAGGGTAAGAAAAATAAAATAAGACAAAATCAGAGAGGGACACCAACTGCAGGAGACTCTTAACTCTAGGAAACAAATTGGGGGTTGCTGGAGCGGAGGTGGGTGGGGGGTGGAGTAACTGTGTGGTGGGCATTAAGGAGGGCATGTGATGTAATGAGCACTGAGTGTTATATGCAAATGATGAATCACTAATCTCTACCTCTGAAACTAATAATACAATATGTTAATTAAATTGAATATTAAATAAAAAAATTTAAAATAATCTTCTCACTTGGGTACACTCAGAACTCAGAAACTCGTTTGAAAATTGCTCCAATCACTAACCATTGTTTCTCTTTTGTTTCCATAGAAAGGCCTCTTATTGAATACCTGCTTGTTTATACAATAGCCTAACTTTGAAAGCCCACTTGCATCACTCCCTTCTAAAATGAGTCTCAACTGTTCTCAGGACTAAAAGACTTGTTCAATGAGATACTTAACAATCTACTACTCAGCTACTAACCTAATTCTGTTCTTCACAGCAATCAGCTCATTTTCTAACATGTAAAACTTCCAGGGAAATTTCAGAGGAGGAAATTTATGGGACTCCGGGAAGGCGGCTCTCAAATATGCCACTTTGGCATATTGATTATTTCTAATTAAAATTATTTAAGAAACAGCCACTGTGAGAATGATACTCTGACCCTCTTTCATCCCCCTGAAAGCAGGAAATAAATTCCCCATGTGAAGCGTGACTTCATTGCCCCTGGAGGTAGAAGGAATTCTTATCAACAGAGATAGGAAATTCAAGGCCAAGAAAATTATATGAAAAAGCCTTGTTTTCTTTCCTAACTTACTGCCCCAAGCCCTAACCCCTCTGTCTTCTGAATTCTTCACAAATTTATTGTATCTTTGTCTAAAAGACATAAAATCTGCCTGTTTGGTCACTTCTGGGTCTCATATTTTGATGAGCTCTTATACATATGTATTAAATTTATTTATCTTTTCTTGTTTTTTTAATTTTATTTTATTATGTTATGTTAATCACCATACATTACATCATTAGTTATTGATGTAGTATCCCATGATTCATTGTTTGCATATAACACCCAGTGCTCCATTCAATATGTGTCCTCTTTAATACCCATCACCAGGCTAACCCATCCCCCACCTTCCTTCTAGAACCCTCAGGTTGTTTCTCAGAGTCCACAGTCTCCTGGTTCATCTCCCCCTCCGATTCCCCCCCTTCATTTTTCCCTTCCTACTATCTTTTTTTTTTTTTTAACATATAATATATTATTTGTTTCAGAGGTACAGGTCGTGATTCAACAATCCTACAAAATTCACAGCACTCACCATAGCACATAACCTCCCTAATGTCTATCACTCAGCCACCCCATCCCTCCCACCCCCCACCACTCCAGCAACCCTCAGTTTGTTTCCTGAGATTAAGAATTCCTCATATCAGTGAGGTCATATGATACATGTCTTTCTCTGATTGACTTATTTCGCTCAGCATAATACCCTCCAGTTCCATCCACATAATTGCAAATGGCAAGATTTCATTCCTTTTGATGGCTGCATAATATTCCATTGTGTGTGTGTGTGCGTGTGTGTGTACACCATATCTTCTTTATCCATTCATCTGTCTATGGACATCTTGGCTCTTTCGATAGTGGCTATTGTGGACATTGCTGCTATAAAAATCGGGGTGCACATACACCTTCGGAACCCGACATTTGTATCTTTGGGGTAAATACCCAGTAGTGCAATTGTTGCATCATACGGTAGCACTATTTTCAACTTTTTGAAGAGCCTCCATACTGTTTTCCAGAGTGGCTGCATCAGCTTGCATTCCCACCAACAGTGTAGGAGGGCTCCCCTTTCTCCGCATCCCCGCCAACATCTGTCATTTCCTGACTTGTTAATTTTAGCCATTCTGACTGGTGTGAGGTGGTAACTCTCTGAGCTTTTGATTTGGATTTCCCTGATGCTGAGCGATGTTGAGCACTTTTTCATGTGTCTGTTGGCATTTAGATGTCTTCTTTGGAAAAATGTCTATTCATGTCTTCTGCCCATTTCTTGATTAGATCATTTGTTCTTTGGGTGTTGAGTCTGATAAGTTCTTTATAGATTTTGGATACTAGCCCTTTATCTGATATGTCATTTGCAAATATCTTCTCCCATTCTGTCAGTTGTCTTTTGGTTTTGTTGACTGTCTCTTATGCTGTGCAAAAGCTTTTTATCTTGATGAAGTCGCAATAGTTCATTTTTGCCCTTGCTTCCCTTGCCTTTGGCGATGTTTCTAGGAAGAAGTGGCAACAGCTGAGGTAGAAGAGGTTGCTGCCTGTGTTCTCCTTTAGGATTTTGATGGACTCCTGTTTCACATTGAGGTCATTCAACCATTTGGAGTCTATTTTTGTGTGTGGTGTAAGGAAATGGTCCAGTTTCATTCTTCTGTATGTGGCTGTCCAATTTTCCCAACACCATTTCTTGAAGAGACTGTCTTTTTTCCACTGGACATTCTTTCCTGCTTTGTCAAAGATGAGTTGACCATAGAGTTGAGGGTCCATTTCTGGTCTCTCTATTCTGTTCCATTGATCGATGTGCCTGTTTTTGTGCCAGTACCATACTGTCTTGATGATGATAGCTTTGTAATAGAGCTGGAAGTCCGGAATTGGGATGCCGCCAGCTTTGATTTTCTTTTTCAACATTCCTCTGGCTATGCGGGGTCTTTTCTGGTTCCAAACAAATTTTAGGATTATTTGTTCCATTTCTTTGAAAAAAGTTGATGGTCTTTTGATAGGGATTGCATTAAATGTGTAAATTGCTCTAGGTAGCATAGACATCTTCACAATATTTCTCCTTCCAATCCATGAGCATGGAACGTTTTTCCATTTCTTTGTGTCTTCCTCAATTTCTTTCATGAGTATTCTATAGTTTTCTGAGTTCAGATCCTTTGCCTCTTTGGTTACATTTATTCCTAGGTACCTTATGGTTTTGGGTGCAATTGTAAATGAGATTGACTCCTTAATTTCTCTTCCTTCTGTCTTGTTGTTGGTGTATAGGAATGCCACTGACTTCTGTGCATTGATTTTATATCCTGCCACTTTACTGAATTCCTGTATGAGTTCTAGCAGTTTTGGGGTGGAGTCTTTGGGTTTTCCACATAAAGTATCATATCATCTGCAAAGAGTGAGGGTTTCACTTCTTTGCCGATTCAGATGCCTTTTATTTCTTTTTGATATCTGATGGCTGTTGCTAGGAATTCTAGTACTATGTTGAATAACAGTGGTGATAGTGAACATCCCTGCCGTGTTCCTGACCTTAGGGAGAAAGTTCTCATTTTTTCCCCATTGAGAATGATATTCGCTGTGGGTTTTTCATAGATGGCTTTTATGAAATTGAGGTATGTACCCTCCATGCCTATACTCTGAAGAGTTTTGATCAAGAAAGGATGCTGTACTTTGTCAAATGCTTTTTCTGCACCTATTGACAGGATCATATGATTCTTGTTCTTTATTTATTAATGTATTGTATCACGTTGATTGATTTGCAGATTTGAACCCACCTTGCAGCCCAGGGATAAATCCCACTTGGTCGTGGTGAATAATCCTTTTAATGTACTGTTGGATCCTATTGGCTAGTATTTTGCTGAGAATTTTTGCATCCGTGTTCATCAAGGATATTGGTCTGTAATTTTCCTTTTTGATGGGGTCTTTGGTTTGGGGATCAAGGTAATGGTGACCTCATAAAATGAGTTTGGAAATTTACCTTCCATTTCTATTTTTTGGAACAGTTTCAGAAGAATAGGTATTAATTCTTCCTTAAATATTTGGTAGAATTCCCCTGGGAAGCCATCTGGCCCTGGACTCTTGTTTGTTGGGAGATTTTTGATGACTGCTTCAATTTCCTTAGTGGTTATAGGTCTGTTCAGGTTTTCTGTTTCTTCCTGGCTCAGTTTTGGTAGTTGATACATCTCTAGGAATGCATCCATTTCTTACAGACAATCTAATTTGCTGGCATATAGTTGTTCATAATATGTTCTTATAATTGTTTGTATTTCTTTGGTGTTGGTTGTGATCTCTCCTCTTTCATTCATGATTTTATTTTTTGGGGTCCTTTCTCTTTTCTTTTTGATAAGTCTGGCCAGGGGTTTATCAATCTTGTTAATTCTTTCAAAGAACCAGCTCCTAGTTTCGTTGATCTGTTCTACTGTTCTTTGGTTTCTGTTTCATTGATTTCTGCTCTAATCTTTATTATTTCTCTTCTCCTTCTGGGTTTAGGCTTTATTTGCTGTTCTTTCTCTAGCTCCTTTAGGTGTAGGGTTAGGTTGTGTACTTGAGACCTTTCTTGTTTCTTGAGAAAGGCTTGTGTTGCTATATACTTTCCTCTTAGGACTGCCTTTGCTGCATCTCAAAGATTTTGAACAGTTGTGTTTTCATTTTCATTGGTTTCCATGAATTTTTTAAATTCTTCTTTAATTTCCTGGTTGACCCATTCATTCTTTAGTTGGATGCTCTTAAGCCTCCATGTATTTGAATTCTTTCCAAAATTCCTCTTGTGATTGAGTTCTAGTTTCAAAGCATTGTGGTCCGAAAATATGAAGGGAATGATCCTAATCTTCTGGTACAGGTTGAGACCTGATTTGTGACCTAGGATGTGATCTATTCTGGAGAATGTTCCATCGGCACTAGAGAAGAATGTGTATTCTGTTGCTTTGGGATGGAATGTTCTGAATATATCTGTGAAGTCCCTTTGGCCCAGTGTGTCCTTTAAAGTCTTTATTTCCTTGTTGATCTTTTGCTTAGATGATCTGTCCATTTCAGTGAGGGGGGTGTTAAAGTCCCCCACTATTATTGTATTGTTGTCAATGTGTTTCTTTGCTTTTGTTATTAATTGGCTTATATAATTGGCTGCTCCCATGTTAGGGACATAGATATTTACACTTGTTAGAACTTCTTGTTGGATAGACTGTTTAAGCAGGATATAGTGTCCTTCCTCATCTCTTATTACAGTCTTTGGTTTAAAATCTAATTTGTCTGATATAAGGATTGCCACCCCAGCTTTCTTTTGGTGTCCATTAGCATGGTAAATGGTTTTCCACCCCCTCACTTTCAATCTGGAGGTGTCTTTGGGTCTAAAATGTGTCTCTTGCAGACAGCATATCGATGGGTCTTGTTTTTTAATCCAATCTGATAGCCTGTGTCTTTTGTTTGGGGCATTTAGCCTATTTACATTCAGGGTAACTACTGAAAGATAGGAATTTAGTGCCATTGTATTGCCTGTAAGGTGACTGTTACTGTACATTGTCTGTGTTCCTTTTTGGTCTATGTTACTTTTAGGCTCTCTCTCTGCTTAGAGGACCCCTTTCAAGATTTCTTGTAGGGCTGGATTCATGTTTGCAAATTCCTTTAGTTTTTGTTTGTCCTGGAAGCTTTTTCTCTCTCCTTCTATTTTCAATGACAACCTAGCTGGATATAGTATTTTTGGCTGCATATTTTTCTCATTTAGTGCTCTGACTATATCATGCCAGTCCTTTCTGGCCTGCCAGGTCTCTGTGGATAGGTCTGTTGCCAATCTAATGTTTCTACCATTGTAGGATACAGATCTCTTATCCCAAGCTGCTTTCAGGATTTTCTCTTTGTCTCTGAGACTTGTAAGTTTTACTATTAGATGTCGGGATGTTGACCTATTTTTATTGATTTTGAGGGGCGTTCTCCGTGCCTCCTGGATTTTGATGCCTGTTTCCTTCCCCAAAGTAGGGAAGTTCTCTGCTATAATTTGCTCCAATATACCCTCTGCCCTCTCTCTCTTTCTTCTTCTTCTGGGATCCCAATTATTCTAATATTGTTTCATCTTATGGTATCACTTATCTCTCAAATTCTGCCCTCATGATCCAGTAGTTGTTTATCTCTCTTTTTCTCAGCTTCTTTATTTTCCATCATTTGGTCTTCTATATCACTGATTCTCTCTTCTGCCTCATTTATCCTAGCAGTTAGAGCCTCCATTTTTTATTGCACCTCATTAATAGCCTTTTTGATTTCTACTTGGTTAGATTTTAGCTCTTTTATTTCTCCAGAAAGGGTTTCTCTAATATCTTCCATGCTTTTTTTCAAGCCCAGCTAGTATCTTTAAAATCGTCATTCTGAACTCTAGTTCCAACACCTTACTAATGTCCATATTGATTAGGTCCCTGGTAGTCAGTACTGCCTCTTGTTCTTTTTTTTTGAGCTGATTTTTTCCGTCTTGTCATTTTGTCCAGAGGAGAATAGATGAATGCGAGAACAAAATGCTAACAGAGTAACGACCCCAGAAAAATATACGCTGAACAAATCTGAAGAGACCTGAAACCGGGGGAAAAGAAAGAAAAAAAAAAGAATATGATCAAATATGATCAGGCTGGTTAATAGATGAGTGCCACACACTAGATTTTGGGCATATTTTGGTCTGTTAGAAGAAAGTGCCTTCCAAAATTTTAAGAAAGAAAAGCTTATATATGTACAAAATTAAGGGTAAATATGATGAAGGGATGGGATATAACCATAAAGATGAAAATTATAAAAGATTTTATAAAAAGAATTGATAAGATAAGAAGTTGGTTGAAAAAAGAAAGAAGAGGAATAAAAAAAAGGGAGGAGAGAATTTGATCAGGCAGGAGAGTAGAAGAAAGCCATACACTAGAGATTTAGGGTATATTTTGGTCTGTGAGAAGAAACTGTATCCCAGAATTTTAAAGAGAGAACCACTTATAATAAGGTTAACTACTATGAAGGGATAGTATATGACTCTAAAACTGAAAAATAAAAAGGAATTTTAACAAAGGGATTGATAAGATGTTCATTAAAAAAGGGAAAAAGAAAAATTCAAAAAAAAAAAAGAAAAAGAAAAAAAGAAAATTAAAAAAATTAACTTTGAAGGACTAAAGAATCAGGGGGACTAAAGCCATGAATTCTATGTGCTGTATTCCCCTAGTGCTGGTGTTCTGCCGTTCTCATTGATCAGTAAACTTGGTCTTGGCTGGCTGTTTTTGTTGATCTTCTGGGGAAGGGACCTGTTGCAGTGGTTCTCAAATGGCTTTGCCAGAGACCGAATTGCCCTGCCCTTGCTGGGTCCAGGCTAGTAATCTACTCAGGTTTGCTCTGGGGAGCTTTTGTTTCCTGCAAGCTTTCCGTACAACTTTGGAGGACGAGAGTGAAATGGCAGCCTCCCAATCTCCACTCCAGAGGAGTCAAGAACCTGGGGCCCCACTCCTCAGTGTGCCCCAAGAGAAAAGCAGTCAATCACTCCCATCTCCCCGGTCTCTGGCCACATTCTGTGCTCATCCGGCCTGTGACAGAGCATTTCTATCTCTGGTACACGACCCTGTTTGGAGTCTCTAAACCCAGCAGATTCCTGTGGTGCACTCCCGTGCCGCTCCTCCCGGGGGGGAAGGGGAGTCTCCCCAGATCTGCTGCTTGTTGAGTCCCTGCTGGAGGAGCAGTGGCCCGACTGTGCCACGGATCATGGTTTATGGGCACCCCGAGCTAAGAGCCCGCTCCTTGGCTCAGTCTCTGCATCTGAGCTTCCCCACTCTGATACCTGGGAGCTCTGCCACACTCAGGCACCCCTAGTCTTTCTGTGACCCCGAGGGTCCTGAGACCACACTGTCCCAGCGAGGGTTCCACCTCCTGCTTAGCTACTGGAGCAACGTCCCTTAGTGGAGCAGACTTCTAAAAGTTTGATTTTGTGCTCTGCAGCCCTATCACTTGCTGGGAGCCAGCTGATGGAGGTCCCCTCCCCCGCCATCTGTCTTCCTGAATATCACCGTGGATTCACTTCTCCACACATCCTACCTTCCAGAAAGTGGTCGCTTTTCTGTTCAGAGAGTTGCTGCTATTCTTTCCTTTGATCTCCTGTTGAGTTCATAGGTGTTCAGAATGGTCTGATCCCTATCTAGCTGAATTCCTGGGACCAGATGAAATTTAGATCTCCTATTCCTCTGCCATCTTGCTCTTCCCCCTTGTTTTTCTTTTCTTAATCTGTCTTATGTCAATTTAGTCATTAGATCAGACAAAGAACCTAGAAAGGAAGAAAGGTAACATTTTCCTTCCCTATAATATCAAAATGTACCTTTAGACTTTTCTTCTTCCCAGAGCAATGACATGAAGTCAGGCATCCCAGAGGTGAATAAGCATGTCACACCTTCTCCCGGTAAGCTGACACAGCTGGCCAAGAGTAGGGATAGCTTCCCAAGGGCAGAGAGGAATGGTAGGGGCTGAAGACTTTAAAACAACTTTTTAAACCAAGTGTTAAAAAGAAGGTTGCAATAGAGATGAGTTGTGCCCCTCCAGCCCATTTCAGGCCATAGCTTATTGCATCCAAAGCTGATCAGTCAAGCTTGTATGACTTCCCAACCCCTACACCAAGCCCTAACAGCCGTGCATGATCACATGAGGCCTGTTCTCAGAAGTGCCTCCCTCACCCTTAGGACCCAGGCCTCAGGTTAGGGTACAGACTGCTGCCTCCTGAGTTTTTTGCTAGTGAGGAAAGGAAGAATTGGCAGCCTTCTCCATGTCACTTCTGAAAACTCCTTTCTTTCCTGATCTCATTCTTCAGTTTACTTTCATTGTTTTGCCAGTTCCCACCATTGGCATCTGGAATGGAGGATGAGAAGAAAGAGGGAGGGAGAAAGAAAAAGAAGAGGCATCTGCCATTGGCACACTTCAAAGGATTTACTAATAAGTCTTCCTATTGTCTAAGCTCCTTGTCTATACCTGGGTTTTGCAATCTATACACCTAGGGAGATCACAGAAAACTGAAAGAGCCTTTCACAACAGGACAGAATGGCTTCCCCCACGCCTTACAGTAGAATCAAAGAGGTGATTGTCATAGGCAAATAAATTTGATTTGGAGGACTCACACAGCTATTGGAACAGGTACAGTGAAAGAGGAAATAATGTGCATAGTTGTGGGAAGGCAAAAAGATGGGGAAGGAGGGTTGTTCAAAGCCAAGTTTAAGTTTTATTAAGATAACCTCTCTACATATTTGCTTACCTCTGCTGTCTGACATCCTTATGCAGTGGTGAATCCAAGGAGAATGATATGAATTTCCTTGTCATATTTATTTCCTTCTCCCCTCTCTACCCAGTGGTTGTTAACTGGTAGGGACAATGTTGGCAACATTTGGCAATGTCTGGAGACACTTTTTGTTGTCACAACTGAGAGGAGGAGGTTACTGCATCTAATGGATGCTGCTAAATATCTTACAATGCACAGGACAATCCCCCCAACAAAGAATTATCTGGCACAAAATAACAAAAGTGCCAAGGTTGAGAATCCGTTGCATAGGCATCTATTCTTGGCATGAATGGAATTAGAAAAGCAATATTTATGCCCTTTGATGCAGCTTCTGAGAAGTGTTTTGTTGTTGCTGTTTCTGGGATATTTTACCCTCATATTCATCACCCCCCCACACTTACCCCATTGCCAGACTGAGGGAGTACAACTTAAGGTCTTCCAAAACCTTAGAATTATATCACAAGTCTCATCTACAGCCTTCTTATGGGTCTGCACATTTCCTATGTTATTATTCTTCCTTTATTACCTTCATGATCTATGTTTTTTTCTTCAATCTTATCTTATTTTCCCCTCTGTAAATTCTATCATTTATTTTTACTCCTTTCTTCTGCTCCTCTTGCTTCTTCTGCTCAGAAGTCAAATCCAAATTTACAATAAAATGTCATGATAAAATATCAAAATATCCCAGGATCCTGAACCAGGGTTAAGGGGAATGTTCTGGCTGGAGTAAGAAATTTAAGAATCATATCTAAAATCATCCATCACATGATCACAGTGGATGTCTCACTATAACAGGAGACATTTTTTTCTTTTCTGTTTATTACTGTTAAGTCAGCAAGCAAATTACTTTGTATATAAGGCTACCATGGACAGAGGGATTTTGTGCTACAATTGAAACTTAATTCCTTGAGAGGGAAGGGAAAAGTGGGTGAGAGGCTTCTCAGGAACATGCATCATAGGTAGCTGTGAATAATTATTTAAATTGGTAATGGAAGCGTAATGCATTAAATACTAAGAAATGCATCATACAAATCTGCGTAAGGTTGGAGGATTCCTATTTTATTAGTGCTATCAATAAAGTTATCATGAAGGACTCTTTATAGTGTTCCAGCCAGTGATGAGTTCTAAAAACCTGAACATCTGGGTATTAGCCCAAGACTGGACAATTTGGAGAGACTTACAGAGTTGGAAAAGATTTGAGATATATGTATGCAAAAGGATAGATTTGTACATTGGTGACTAGGTTCAGATACAAAATAATACATTAATGAGAAAATGTTCTGAAACTCAATCCAACATCCTATATGTGGAGAATGTCTGAATCATTCTTTAGTACAATTCCATAAATACCTTACTTTTTTTCAAACTTGAGACCAATGAAGTGGCAACAATATAAAAACTGGCTTATAGAATCCAAGATAATGTGTAGTGGACCATCCATATGCTGAAGGAAGATAGCTACCATTTTCCAACTAGCATCAAGGATGTCATGATGTCATGTTGTACCTGCATACTTTGATGGCAACATGAAGATGCTGGAAATGTGACAAAGATGTCTTTAGTGAACAGAACTCCACTTGCATATTTTTGTTTGTTTGTTTGTTTGCATGTGATCCATAGAGGACAAAGGACCACTGATATGAGTATGTGCATGTTTATGTCTGTGTCTGTGTGTATGGTTATGGCTAGGCCTAAGTTAAGCTCACCTCTAGAGGGTTAAGACTTCCCAAATGTCCTGGTCTAAAAAAGTGCCCAGAAAATCTGGCTTGAGCTACAAAATAGTAGTTAGTTATTGGATCTCTCTCTTCTACTAGTGCTTACTATAGCCACATATACCTTTCAACAATCCACAAATATTTCTGAGTTCTCACTATGTGTTGGTCACCTTGATAACCACTGAGTATACATGGGTGGATGAAATAGACACTGTCCTGTCTTAATCCTCATAGAGTAGGTAGTCACTTGCTTTCTTTCTTTATCTCTCTCTTCTTTCAAAACTTCCATGAAATTCCATCCTAGTTTATGACAGAAGGTTATGGAACATAAACAGCAAAGATATTGTAAGAGAACTCCATAAAAAACATATGGGATGTCTATCACTGGCTTAAAAATCTTTCAGCTTAAAAACCTATGAAAAGATACATTTCACAGCAAAGTAGAAACATGAATGGTAGCCTGAGCTTAAGCATAGTACAATGTTCAGATTCATATCCTTGTGGGTATGTCAAGTGAAATAGAAGGATGTGGAGCTGTGGAATCATCTGAGAATGAACTCATCCTTTAGGGGGACAGAGCTGGGCATTTTAGTTGCATGCCAGTAACCAAGCCTCCTTCTTAGGAAGAAAGTGGCTCTGAGTACCCCTTCAGATGGGCACCCCACATAGGTCTAGCATTACTCAAGCCATGGTACTCATCTATGAGCCTTGTGAAAAGAGAAACTGAGACTGAAAGTAAAGACATTGTCTTCATGAAGATACAGTGAGGTCCAACTTAGTCATCAAATATATAGAGGGGTGGGGAGCATAGGTTGTCTTTGGCAAAAAGGACCAAAGAGTACAAAAGGAGATTTTGCATCTTGAGGGCTGGCAGCTGTAGTAACACTGGGAGATGACACTTGACACTTCTGGCTCAAACATCAGTATCATTCTTGGGAGCAGATCTTGGTGAAGTGTCACCTCCAAATGTCCTTCTTGCAGAGACCTTATAATGGACTGAATTGTGTCTCCCCCCTGCACTCACCTACAAAATTCATGTGTTGAAGTTCTAACCCCCCACTACTTTTGAATATGACATATTTGGAGAGGGGGACTTTATAGAGGTATTTAAGGGAAAATGAAGTCACATGGCTGGGCCCTAATCCAGTAGGACTGATCTGTTAAGAGGAGGTGGACATAGACATATACACTGACCAAAAGGTGACCATGTGAGGATACAATATGGAGGTAGTCATCTGCAAGCTAAGAAGAGAGGTCTCAGAAGAAACCAACCCTGCCAACACCTTGATCTCAGACTTCCAGCCTCCAGAACTGTATGAAAATAAATATCTATTATTTAAGCCACCCAGTCTGTGGTATTTTGTTATGGCAGCCTAAGCAGACTAATACAGATCCTGATAAGAAGGTTAGAAGAGCATTGCAAGACTTCATTGGTACCCAAGAGGGAAGCCTCTGATCCTACCAAAATAACTTAGTATTTTTGAGGAGAGATTCAAGAGCAAGCATAATGTAGGCAGAAATATGGGATGTTTCCAAGTACCAACAGAAGTCAACATTCATTTTCTTTCACAATATTCATTTTTATTGTTTTTTTACATTTTTGCCACAATATTCATTTTGAAGTCTCTCAAGGTTTTAATTTTAAAAATTGAAGTATAAGTTTTAGAAGAAAAAGATTAATTCTTGTCTATTATTTTGTAGCTAGCCTAAGTTCCTTTTGTGCTAGCTCAAGCAGAGTTTCAAAGACCATGGAAAGCATACTTTTAACAATAATAACACTAATAAAGTATTGATGGCTTATTTTGTAGCAAGCACAGCACAAGGAATTTTACATACATGATCTTTAATTTGGAAAAAAAAAAAAAAACCTGTAAGGTGTTCCTCAATTTTAAAGGTAGAGAAACTGAGGTTCAGAGAAGCCAGTTTCCTGCTCAAAGTCAAACTGTGATATATGCTGAATTTGGACTGGCCCAAGTAAGTGTAGCTGCAAAGACAGTTCTTCCCACTACACCCCACTGCTTTCCAAATCACCAGCTATGGATGAGAAAGAACTGCTCCCATAGCAGCCATCATGGGGCATGCTGTTTGGTGGTGTTTGTCAACAGGCTTGAGGCTTCAGGATGAGAAAACTGGAGGAGAGGAAACCGAAACAGGAAGTTGATATTTTGTATAAGAACTAAAAATGCACTTGACAGAACAGAACAAAGAGGCTGTCCACAGAAATGCACTGAGCTTTTTATTCTAGAGATGCTGGAGACCATGGACACACTTCTGTCCTCAGCAGCAGACTCTCCCCTCACCCCTGGAGCCATGGTCCCCATTGGTCTCAGCGGCTGAGATAACAGGAAACAGATAACAAGACACTTGTTCCTCAGCCCATAGGGTCGCCTGTTATGTCATCAGAGGGTCCTGAGGAAAGGTCAGTCAAAGCTTAAGCAGCACCCACAGAGTTGAACATCTGAACTTAGAAGTCTCAGAGACCTAATCTCTTTGAAAGTAAGGGAAGTTCAATTATTTTTGAAAACTGGCAGAAGTCCAGGACTTGAGGATGTTTTCTTTCTTTTGTACAAGGCAAGCAAGCAAGGGGGAAAACTATGTGTGTTTGTAGAAGGGAAGAAGGGGAGTTACTATTTTGGTGCCTGACAGCAAGCAACATAGACACGCAAAGGATCCTGACCTTCCTCAAAACTGCTGGTCGGGGGCATGCTGGAGGCCATGGGGAGTGGCTTAAAGTGGGCTTTGCTTGGGAAGAAAGTCTTGAGGTGATGGTGTCAGAAGGAGGGCACACTGATGCTTTCTGTTGTTTTCTTCCCTGTGGAAGATGGGGTGGGTGGGGAGAAGGGTAAAGGAGCTCAAAGATGAATAAGAGATCTCTGTATGAAAGCATCAGTGTAATCAAGAAATTACCTGTGCTGTGTTTCATATGACAGTGTGTGTGTGTGTGTGTGTGTGTTTGTGTTTAGCAATAGAAGGCAGAAGTTTAAAAAATATTATAATGATTTGCTCATGAAAGCAACAATCATTTGTAACAAAATGATTAAAATTGTTACAAACAAGTACAAACTCTGCCAAGAGAAAAGGTTGAAAATTTGGAAAGAAAATTAAATAACTTGAGTGATGTCTGAAAGATATTCACAACCCACCCAGAACTGCTCATGAAGCTTCACCTCTATCAAAGATTTAGTGGGATTTATCTTTGTACCAGAGGCCTATTTCAGGCATCATATTTCCCACTGAACAGATGGGAAAACTGAAAAACAGAGCATGCTAGTACTCTACTTTCTAGCTTATGTTCTTTCAGTATTTCAACATTCCTTCAATTCTGTGCAGATACCATTCTAATTTACCTACAAGAAAATATATTAGAAAATTATCAAAATACTTCCAATTCCATAAGCGTTTTTCAAGATAGGAGAAAGATGCAACATGAGTACCAGGTGACACAGTTTTCCAACTCAAGTGTGGAAGAAATGGACTCCATTTTCAAATAATTAAAGTTAATATCTATTAAGAGCCAACATTCCACTAGTTACAAGATTCTGCTGGGGATACATAGTTGACAAAAGCCTTCCAGGTGAATCTTGAGAGAATCACTGAGAGAAAATGTAGAATTTGAGCCAGATTAGAAAGTTAGGAAGAGTTTGGACAGCAGAAAGAAGGAAAATGAAGGTTCAAGACACAGGTGGGGGATCTCCATGGCACATGGAACACTATTGTAGATAATAGATCTGATGCTGACAGATGAGTGACTTAATTAATGAAGAGAGTGGGAAAGAAGTGCAGTAAATAGTACACTGGTATGCATCAGAAAATTACTCAACAAATCCTAGGTCTTCAATCAATTGGTCTCTATAATTAGGATTAATGCAAAGAATATTCCCAGAGTGCATGGGCTAGCACCACTGGGAAAGCCAAATGTGTCTTGTCTTCACACACCTGCTTCCTCAGAAGCTCTCTCCTGCTGGTATGTCCCTCCTGTATGAACCAAAATGGTCCCCACTTGGCAGTGACATACCTGGACCTTGTATCTTAGGGTTTGGCAGAGTGATGATGTGTCTTTGTATCATCTAAATTTTATGACGTAGCAACATAGGGATGAGCCTACCGGACAGCCATGTGGCGATTTACCAGGAAGGAGAACAATAGACATCTTTCAGCTGGGAAAGCCACAATCTTTCTATTTCCCAGCCCAGATTAATCCTGGAAGCAGAGTGTCACATATTCATTTAGCCTGCTTTGGAGACATTTAATCCTTCCAAATATTCTTTGGGTATTTGTTTATCTGAAGACCCAAAAGATAGATGAGTGGTGCAACCTATTTTCTAATTAATATAATTTATTTCCTTGAGCCTTAAGCAGAAAAGCTTGGGAATTTTGGTAACAGAATTAAAAATTATAATTTTCTAGTAAAACAGGTTAAAATTCATTTAATCTCTAATAGAGAATATTTCACAATATATGTTTGATGATAACATTTCCATATGTGTGTGTATATATATATATACACACACACATCTATATATAATACTTGCCAGTGTTTAGTCCAAAATTTCATGCAGAAACACTTGTTCAGAATCTTTAACACATTTTTCTCAAAAATACCTGCCAAAATGATTATAAAGTTTCAGATTAATCCTAAAATCCTGATTAATGTACAAAGCAATTGATTTTGAGCATTGATAGTACTATTTATCCTAACCAGTGCTTGCCACATAATGGACATTTTCAATTATTGTACTTTCAGTCTTTCTTTTCCCCACTCATTCACAGTAAACTCTTTTAAAGAAATAGGGAAGGAACTCATATTTACTGCAATTTGGCTGTATAAAGGGTACTTTCACTCATTAATATCCTAAATCTCTCAAATCCTGTGGGGTAATAATATTTTCCTATTTCTCAAATTGGGAGACCTAATATTTCTACAGCAAAATGAGATCTGATTTCCAAGATGCAATGACAAGAGCACCTCTTCTTCCTTTAGCAGGACTAAAGATTCTCCCTATTCCTCAGTGACCTAGAGGCAGGACCAGGAATATATTCTCTCCATGGAACAGAGCCTCAGAGCACTGGATGGCCAGGATCAGGAAGGGGAGGGACACAGACATTGGCCAGCCACATGTACAAAAGCTAGACTCGCTACATATTATAGGAGGGATAAAATTAACTCTGTCCTGATTTGTCTTCATTATAATGTGGAATAACATATTTTTTTTCTTTATTGACATGCATGGCTTCAGTTTTGCCACCAAATAAAAATATCCTAATTATTGAGTTTTTTCTGGAATTATTCGGAGGAAAATAAACTGTCTAAATTTGGGGAAGTATTAGCAAATTTTTCAGTGCCCCCTAACTCCAATGAACCCATAAAAATGCCCATAGGAAAGCCAGCTATAAACATATACCAGTTCAGTGACCCTGAAGCCATTTTGTTACATCACTCAAGTAAAAACTTTCTTACCATCTGTTCCCTCCCTCACCACCTCTTGACCATGCCCAGGTTGGAAACCTAGTAAACAAAGTGGAGAAATAGAGAAGAACCAAGCCCCTCTTCCTCCTCTCTGATGCCACCACTATAAGCCAGCCTCCAGCCCACCCTAGCTTGGTACAGGGAATTGAAGATTTAATACAGTATCATTTAGAGTTCTATTAATCATTTGGATTGAACATTGTAATTGCCTAATTATGTTTGCTCATATATTACAGTATGGGTAGGATTTTCTGTTACAAAATAGTGAGCAGGAAGTCATGGAGATGGCTTGATTTTTTCATCCAAGAGCAGGAGAAGACTACCTTTAAACTGCATTGAGCAAGTTTAAATGGGTAGCAGAAGAACAAAAATAAAAGTTGCTTTTGTGATTATATTCCTAAATTTTGCTTTTTAATGTACTAATTCCACAGTTACTAAAATGCTTTCTTGTCTTTCAAGTTCACTTACAATCTTTTCACTAAATAAGATGGAGCAGATTCAGAGTGCAAAGCTAAAGCTAAAAAGGCTCATTGAGACTTACTTGTTTGCAAAACAAATATCTCTTGGGAAGTGGATCTATCCCTTTCTTCCTGGACTCTCTTCCCTTCCTTTTCACATTTGAGGCTTCCTTGGTGTTTCTGACACCTTTCACTCCTCTTGCCTACACAGGGAGCATTTTGCCAGATATTTAACCATGACTTTTGCTCTGAATCCATGTTAAGCCCAACCCTCTGTTTCCTCCAACTTGAACTGCTTTGCCTCCATGGGAGGTGGGAAGGAAGTCACAGTTTCTGCCATTCTATATGTCAAAGGAGGTTTGTTTATCCTACTAGTAAAGTCAATAAAGAGCTGACTTCCTGCCAAGGACTGCATTCTGGGAGAAGAAAGCCAAGCTGATAAAAGTGTTGGTTGCAGGCAATTGTTCTGAAAAATATGCTAATGGTGCACCTGATAACTACTTTCTCTTATAAACCCACCTATTGAGGAGGAAGTGTGGGTGTTCAATGGACCCAGGGAGGTTTGAGCTGCACTTCACCACCCCACTCATAGGAAACTTTCGGTATTACCAGCCTGGGGACTGTGGAGTGGAAGTACACTGGCTGCTCCTGAAAGAAGTGTCACTGGAGAACACTGCCCTGTCCCAAACCAGGACGCATGACGCAACTGTTTAGGGTATGCGCTAACTGGAGTTCTCAGTCAAGCCAATGACTTGTCTCTGATGGTATTCACTATTTTGACAGGATCTGTTCAGAGCAATAGCCCAATTCCATTTTCTCCTGATCCTCTCTGAGACCAACCAACTCAATCCTTCTTTGAGGCATTGAGGCTTAAACTATGTTCCAGTGGGATCTTGGCTTTATCCTGTTGGGACCCTGAACACGTCTGGAATTGGTTACTTAATATCTATCTTGCAGAAGGATTTTAGGGAAGGAAGGGCATCATTTTGTGGCCAATATGTGGCATCCTCTGTCTCTGCTGCTTTGTCATACTCAATACTGAACAAATGACACTGCTCAGAGAACATCATACTCACAGATGCTGTTGGTCATTTAGCACATGGTTGGGTGTAGAGATGAGTTTAGGATCTAGGTTCTGGTATTCCTGTCCCTGGTTTTCTGTGCTAATTCCCACCACATGCCATTCTCCTCCAGTACTCTTCCAAGGGAGGTGCATGTTTCATGGCTTATGGCTGGTAAACACAGCATGTCTGCAGATAATCATATAAAGAAGGGGAGAAAAGCAAATTGACCAGAGTATTTCTAAACAGCTTGCATCATTTCCCTCACTGTATACACTATACAAAGAGCTACCAGGAGAAGAAAGCAAAGTGCAGATTGCAGCAATAATTGGAGGGCAGTTATGTCACTAAAAGAACAAAGAAATATAAAAGAGGTACATTTAAATGCAGCTGGGACCAAAAAAAAACACCAAACAGACATAAATTTTTTGGTAAAGAAAAATGCCAAGAACCCAGAGAAAAAAAACAAATCATCATATGTCATTCCCTTTGTGCAGTTGGCCTTGACATGTTGACTTGCCCTTGGAGAATGAGGCCTTCGATGGAAAACCAAAGACACATCTTCTGAGACATAACATTTCCACACAGGAGTAATCTGGCATCCTGTTGATTTGGAACCTCCAAAATCTTAGCAAGTGTGATGAGCAGAGACTAGAAAAGAACTTGGGGGACAGGGCGCCTGGGTGGCTCAGTTGGTTAAGCGACTGCCTTCAGCTCAGGTCATGATCCTGGAGTCCCGGGATCGAGTCCCGCATCGGGCTCCCTGCTCAGCGGGGAGTCTGCTCCTCCCTCTGACCCTCCCCCCTCTCATGTGCTCTCTCTCTCTCATTCTCTCTGTCTCAAATAAAAAAAAAAAATCTTTAAAAAAAAAAAAAAAGAACTTGGGGGACAGAGTATTCAGCTTTCCATTTGGGCCAGATCTCTTTCCTCTTGAAAAGAGATCTTTATTCCTAACTTAGCAACTGAACTGGTTTGGCTCAGATGAAGTTACTCTTTTCCAACGATGGCAACACCATCGTTGTTTCTGAAAAGACACCATTGCCTGACCTGTGAAATCTATCAGGGAGTTAGGAGGGAAGGGAAATGAGCATGAGCAAGCATTCAATGCCTGGCTTGTGCCGGGCACTTTAACACATGTGCCATTTAATCCTGATAATGTTCTTGTGAGGTATTTTTTAAAAAATCATTTTTCCCATTATACAGTAAAGGAAACAGAATCATGGAGAGTAACTAGCTTACCCAGGTAGCAGAGCAGGATTTAAACCCTAAACCCTGACATCCAAATCCAGCCATACTCTACCCAGGATTCGATGATTACCTGCTTTACTATTATCAGGTAAATTTGGGGTCAATAAAGCTTTTATTTACCATCATAAGGAAAAACTATGCCAATTCAAATATTGTTATGGTTTACTTATACTTTGATACTTCAATATGTATTTCATGTTTTTTAAAAACAAAGTGTGCTTTTTAAAAATTATATAAATATCCTGTTAATTTTTCTCTGGTAGGTTGTAAGTTCCTGTACATTTAATGTTCCCATGCTGTTGATGACTTCCCAATATAAGCCTTCCTTCCTACATTTGTTTGCCCAGATCTTTGATTATTTAGGTTTTCAGACCCGTACTCAGATTAGCCAACCCAAGAAAGTATCATTGTCTTACACCAGATTCAGCCTTTTTTTTTTCCCTTTTACACACAACTTTAACTCATTTTCAACCAAGATTTTCATTTTTGACGTGAGCTGGAATTTTGATTCAAACCTTAAAGGGGGCAGGATCAGCAGTTACAACTCTCAAGAAAGCTTAATGGCCCATCCTAACTTCCAAAGAGGTGGAAGGAATAATCAAAACCATTTTGACTGAGGATTGCCTACTATGAGGCCTAAAGTTATTGTAAGAGGTATTAATAGCCTCAAAACCTAACCATGACTCTGAGGTCCCTGACGAGACAGCAGTGAGATGATTCATGATTTGCCCAATGACAATGGAATTTAGAAAGCAAGATATTTGCATACCTATGTTCATAGCAGTATTATTCACGGTAGCCAAAAGGTGGAAGCAACCCAAGTATCCATTAATGGATGCATGAATGAATAAATGTGGTATATCCATACAGTGGAATAGAATATTACTTGGCTTTAAAAAGGAAAAAATTTTGACATATGCAATATTATGGATTAATCTGAAGACATTATACTAAATGAAATAAGCCAGTTACAAAAGAACCAGTATTGTATGATTTCACTTACGTGAGGTTCCTAGAGTGGTCAAATTCATAGAGACAGAAAGTGGAATGGTGGTTGCAGGGCGGTAGGGGGAGTTACTGTTTAGTGGAATTAAACAATACAGAATTTCAGTTTTGCAAGATGAAAAGGGCTCTGTGGATAGATGGTAGTGATGGTTGCCCCAAAATGTAAACATACTGAATGCCAGTGAACTGTACACTTAAACATAAGATGGTAAATTTTATGTTATGTGTATTTTTACCACAACTGGAAAAAAAAAAAAGCAAGAAACACTTCTTTCCCCCTTCCCCCACTGAAGGGGTTGGTTATATCATTTGTTGCTGGTCACAGTGCCTGGAATGTCCAATGGAAGAACTGTTTTTGGTATGTGAAAGACAAGCCTTTATTTTGTCCTAGACTTTGCACTGATTGTTCTATATCTTGGACTGTGTAAATTGGAGAATTTTATTCTTAGGAACTAACAATTTTAAAATAATTTTATTCTGGAAAATATTTAGGTTAAAAATGAAAGGTTAAGAATTTTAAAAAACGTTTTTTATTTTGTCTTTGTTTAAGAAAATTCTTTATATAGTAGTTTTTGCCCATGTATTTTAAACATTAGCCATCTATAATCAGTTAAAGAAATGGGGTTTCTGGTAATCATTCTACTTCTCTTTAAGCATCTCCCCTTGTCTTTGGTTGAGAGGGAGTGATGTGGCATCAGGGTAGGATAACTCATAGGGGTTTGGGCTGTGACAATTCTGTTCCCCTTTCTCCTTCCCTCATACCTGAGGCCCTCTTTGTCCCAACTCTCCCATGTTCCCTGGCTGTGAGCACTGTGTCTGTCCTGTTACTGAAGGGACATGATCTCATGGCTTCAGAAAGCTCAGGCACCCATAATATGCTACCTGTTTCAAGGACATTGTGTTTTAAAAGAGGGGCCATAGATCTTTTGCACACAGGTGTAAATATACTTAACATCACTAAACTGTACACTTAAAAATGGTTACAATAGTAAATTTTATGTTATGTGGTTTTACCACAATTTTTAGAAACTATTTACAGAGAGACAGAGAGAGGCGATGGGAACAAGGAAACTCAATAACTTAATGAAGAATAGAGATGGAAGTCCAGGCATGAAAGTATAGGCCAGTGGGAGAGAATTACCATTTACATGGTAGTGACAAGAATGATGTTTATGGCCATCCCTGTCATTCAGCCTACACCCCATGAACATGCCACCATGTGTATGATCGAGGCAGGACCTGGGGGCAGCAGGAGATGCAACTCTGGAAAACTACTATTTTGCCTGGGTGAGGCACAAGAAGAGAAGGCTTCTGGCTCAGTTTGGCAAGGTACCAGTAATTTCCCAGTAAGCACCCCAAAGCTGCTGGGATGAATTAAGTGTAACTCCGAACCCAGCTCTCCCTGCCCAGTGCCTGCCTAGGGCCTCAGACTCTTCGACAGGTTCCCTCAGACTTCTACTCAATTCCTCCCTGAACTCTGGAAGTCTGATGAAAACCACAGCAGCAGAGAGATTGGAAAGAGAAGCTTCTCCACATTTCAGAGGCAAATTCTACTCCTCTCTTTTTTCTTTTATTTTCCAGTCCTTTTAATCACTGCCTCTACCTGCAAGGCAAATCCCATAGAGTTCCCCTAAGCTTTGAGAAACACAAAATGAAGCCACAAGTAGAAACTACATAAGTGGAGGGGTGAAGTTCCTGAGGGGGACTGAAGGTGCACTCATGAGGAAGAGCATGCAGGGGCAGCTTTAATGGTGTGTGTTCACACAGCTGGCTGCCTGGCCCCAACACGGTGAGAATGGAAGGCTGGGGTGGTGGTCATGCATCAGATATAATTGATAATGACTTTCAGTTAGGCCTAGGAATGGAGCAATCCTCAGGAATCCAGAACCCTCATTGCTGGCAGAATTCTAAGTAAACAGCAGCAACACCTAGTTGTGTGGGCGGCAATTAATCAAGGCAGTCAGTGAGTTCTACTTGCAGAATCTCTTCTGTTCCTTTGTTCTTTGTCCCCACCTGTTGGCATGCTTTCCTTGGGGATTTTCCTTTGTTCCTTGTCCCCACCTGTTGGCATGCTTTCCTTGGGGATTTTTTTTTTTTTCTTCCTGGAGCTTGGGTTATGTACACACACATATAGTAGGTCAAATGCCAACAAGTTGGCTTCAGGTTATGTATCCCTCTCATGGGTGGTACAGGACATGGAATCCCTCGCCCTGAGTACTAAACCAGGCTTGAACATTTATTGGCCATGTGACCTTCAGCATTTAACTTCTGTTTCTTGACTGGAAACATTCAGAAAATGATGTCTATTTTACCTATTTCACATATGTGTGCAAGCATTTTAGCCTCTTCCACAAATGTTAAGCCTTCTAGGAAGGGAACAAGGTGCTGATGGCTGTGCTGAAAACAGCAAGTTCAAAATTCATGGACTTGGAGTTTTCTTACACTGGGTAAAATTAAAACCACTTATTTTTCCAAGGGCAAAATGCTTTATATATACAAATATAGATGTAGATATAGATAGATGATAGATGATAGATAGATAATAGATAGATAGATGATAGATATAGATATCTATAGAGAGAGAGAGGAGGAGAAGATACTAAGAGTTGTTTATAGTTCTTTTTTTTTTTTTTTAAAGATTTTATTTATTTATTTGAGACAGAATGAGAGAGAGAGAGCTCATGAGAGGGGGGAGGGTCAGAGGGAGAAGCAGGCTCCCTGCCGAGTAGGGAGCCCGATGTGGGACTCGATCCCGGGACTCCAGGATCATGACCTGAGCCGAAGGCAGTCGCTTAACCGACTGAGCCACCCAGGCGCCCCTGTTTATAGTTCTTAAAAATTAAGTTTGGATTCAGGAAAATAATTTTTAGTGTCATTTGTTAAATATCATTGGTAAAAGCTTATGTCTGAAAATCAAGGGTGAAAATCATTTAAGCAAAATACACTTATGATTTAACTGAACCAGAAAGATTGTAAAACTAGAGAATTCTGGGGTTTAGTCAGATCCATCTATTCTTTAGTTCCAGACATGTCCATCTCCTGCTGAGCATCTTGTATGTATGGGTGCATCTCCTGAGTGAGAGTGCCATTCCTTTCTCTTGCTTTGTCACCGAACGGAGTCTCTTCTTTCAAAATCTCAGCAGCTGTTTGACGTGAGTTTCATATCCCCATTGTCCAGAGTGGTTTTACATACAAAAAGAAATCAAGTATTCCTCCCCATTGTAGATGGTACACCTTAAGTCCAGCACTCTGACCCCTAATTAATTATTGGAAACAGCAACAGCTCAGCACTGCACAAAGAAACTAAGAGCTCAGAAATGAAATAGCAGACTAACTGTGACTTATTTAAATGTGAGTTTCAATCACTTTGTTTTTTTGACAGAGTCCATCACTCTGAACCTAGCACAGCCTGGCACAAGGACTGTCAGCCTTTCGTTTGCCTTCTTCCTCACATTGGCGTAAGTTCCTGAAGGACAGGGTTCTGTGGTCTACTTTTTTTTTTCCTCACAGCTCGTATAACTGAAATTTGCATATAGTAGATACCTAATATGCCCTTGTTTAATTAATTCTTAATATATATCAGGCAATGGGGTGGATCAATTATACATATTTCCTCACTTGTTTCTCAGAGCTGCCCTATGAGCCAGATGTTAGCAGATGAGGAAACCAAACTTGAATGAGTTTATTTGCCTAGGGGCCTTAGAGCTAGATAGTAGCAAAGTCTGGGCTTTTTTGCTCCCATTATTTTTGTTGCCCTTCTGATACTGTACAGAAATTGAAAAAATATTTGGCTTTTTTTCTAAATCCATGGCCTTGAGCACTCCAGAGAAGTTATGGGATGGCTGGGAGAGGATCATCAAAGCAGAACCTGCAGAGCAGTCTATCTTCTCTGTGTCTTCTTAAATTGTCTGTCTGTATGGTTTTTGAACCATGCCCCTGGAACATTTGGGCTGCAGAGATATGCTTCAATGGTTCTACAAACAATTCTTTTCCAATTTAATTTTGAAAAATAGATTTTTTTAACTGTTTCAAAAACATAGAAGAGAGCATGTGTCCTCAAATGCATCATCTATTTAATAATGCAATTGTTTGGGCTACAAGTGTGTCTTTTCTCTTAAAAGACTTAAAATTTGCTTTTTCCCAATACCTATATTTGAATTTTAACTTGTTATTCATAAATCAGTAATTAATAAATGTAATCCTGCATTGATCTTGTAAGCAGAGGCCTACAGATGCCCAGGCCCCATAAGATCACACAGGCAGCTCACCTGCATGGCCCAAGGGCATCCCCTCAATTAAAGGCCAGGGAAAGCCAGAACATCTGCTAAGGCAAGCATACATCAATGCATAATCATTTCCTAATAATAACTGAACCCAACAAAGCTCATATTCCTAATATCTTGTTATAGATTCTTTTAAGCATAGGTTGGAATTTTTTTGTCCATGATATATGGGATGGAATTATTATAAATTTGGAGATTGGGATATTTCCATTTCAATATTTATAAGTAGTAATTTTTCATCATTTTTTTATTTTTTTAATTATTTTTGAATTTTCCTTAAAATTAGAAATAGATTATTAGCTAAAAACCAAAAATATTTTTTAATTGAAAATGAATGTGAAAGATTGACCAGACTCAAGATCAGTAACAAATTGTATTACACAGCACTAACTGATGTTTCAATTGTGTCTACTGTCCAGCAGCAGGACATAAAAACAATGTGATGAAAAATAAGGAAGTGCTACAATTTATTTTTCACAAAGGTCACCTTGCAAGATGATCAAATTGCCCAAGTCCTTTTTATGAAATTTTGGAAAATAGCTTTATGAGTTCTGCTAATATGAAACATCATTTGTAACTATCAGGTCAAAAAAAACTCTATAGAGTATAGATATGAGGCTCTAAGTTTTTTAAGTTTTTATTCAGCATAAACTGAATAGCTCAAAGTTATAAAAAAATGTACATATACATAAAATTTAGATCCAACAGTGAACATACATTTAGAAGGTCATTCAAAGTTAAGTTTCCATATTACATATGAAGGAAAGCGTATCCATGAGGCCAAAGCTAATCAGATGTCATGCCACTGACATTGTATTAAGTCTGTTAGATGAGCAGATAGCCATAAAAATGCAACTAATGGTATTGTCATACACCCAGCTATTAAAGCCATGAGGCTGGTCATTTTTGTTGACATTTCCTTTCTGTGTAACTCTACATTGATGATATATCAGTTCTAACTCCAAATCAAGGGCAAATTCATTCACTCCTCACCTTAGACAAAGCCACCCTTGCCTTATTTTTAATTCATCCTACACTGAGAAACCAGGATGCTATTTTAAAACTCAAGCACTAACATGTAACTGCCCTGATAAAAGTCCTTTAGTAGCCTCACACTATACTTGGAACAAAATCCATATTTGCTTTCTCCTGGCCTGGGAGACCTGGCATGGTCTGACTCCTATTTCTCTGCTTAGTCTTATCTCATCTTCTATCCCCAGAACACACCTCATTCTTTCTCGGCTTGGGGTCCATGCTTGCCATTCCCTGTGCCTGGAGCTCTTCTCTGGACCATCAGATGACTGGCTTCTTTTCATCTTTCAGCAGCAACTTGAACATCAGCCTCCTCAGAGACCTTCCGTGGATGCTCTATTTAAGACATTACCATCCCTGGTATTTTTCCTTCCAGCATACTGTTAATTCCTTGTTGGCATTCTTTGTAACCTGCACTGGTTTGTTTGCTTGCTTCTTTCTTGCCTGACTCTTTCCAATAGACTGTAAAGTTTATAAGGGCTGGAACAGTCTTGTTTGTCATTATGTCCCTAGCACCAGAACCCTTAGCACCTGGTATGTAAGAAATACAATTTTAGTCACAACCCAGAACATGTATTTTTATTACATGTGATTCACTCTGATATTTTCCATTCTATTATGTTTTATTGTATTTCATGTTCTTAAAAAGCTACCTATGACCCAACAAATTCCATAACTCCTTAAAGTGTCCCAATGTGTTATTTGAAAACATTATGATAATGCAAGCTATAGGAAAAAAGTTTGATATTCTCGACTCATTTGGATGATGAAATTATGTAAAATCTTTATGGTTCAATTGGATAAGACCACAGATTTGGCAAACTTTCAATTAGTCTTCAAAATAGTGAAGACTCAGAAAATAACTTTTAATTTTCATATAATACTCTCATGTAATAAATAAAAGGAATTTTAATTATTTTGTAAAAAAAAAAAAACAATGGGGGAGAATTTTTCATGTATTAGCCTTCATGTACTAGTTTTCACGTATTATAATGTTTCTAATACAACATGTATTAGTTAGAATTTTTCATGCATCCAATAAACCACATACATTTATAACATGGCATGACAGCTAAATCAATGATGCAAAAAAACATATGAACATTGTCACAGCATGCTGATGGGCAAATCCAAGCTTAGAGATAGCCACAGTTTCCCAAAATTTGCCAATTTAATGAAGGAATATTATTTTGCTTTACTTCATACATTTTATTTACTAACTTTGAAATAGGAAATTGTTTTTAAAAATAAATAAAAATTATGACAATAAAATTGATACAAAAGTGAATTCAGTGAAAAAACTTTCCTTGTTGCAATCATCAAATTTCCTTCTGTGAAGGAAATCAATGTTACCAGGATTTTGCCTATCTCTTCAGAGATACTTTATGCATATTGTCTTCCCTTTAAAAAGAAACAAATAATACTCATACTTTTAAGTCATTCTCTTTAAAAAAAAAAAAAACCTTACAATAGATTTGGGGCATTCCTTCTCTGTACATACAAGGCTTTCTCACTGTTTATTTCTATAAGGTAAATTCTCAGAAATGGAGTTGCTAGGTCAAAAGGTAGGTACTCACCATTGAGAAGTACCAGTCTACACTCCCACTTGCAATGTGTTAGCAGACATGTTTCCCACACCCACACTGACAGGGAAATTTATCAAGCTTTTAGACATTTGCCAATCTGATAGGTGAAAAATGGCATCTCAGTGTAATTTTAATTTGCATTTTTCTAATAATAAGTGAGATTGAGCATCTTCAATATATTAAAAATAATTTGTAGTTTTGTAGTTCCTTTTCCATTGTTTACTTATATATTTGGCTTATTTTTCTATTGAGTTATTGATCTTTTTTCTTACTGATTTGGTTTATATATATATAAATCAGGAGAGTTAATCTTTTGCCTATGTTAAAAGTTGCAAATGTATTTTATCATTTTATTGCTTACATTTAGCTCTTATTCTGATGGATTTTTGCCATGCAGAAATTGTTTATGTACTTGAATTTGTCAATCCTATTTTTCTGGTTTCAGGATTTTATTTATTTCAGAAAGAGCTTCTAAAAGTTATAAGAATAAAACAAATTCTCCTATGGTTTCTTCTATTTTTAAAAGTTTCTTGTTTTTCATTTCAAATATTTGATCCATCTGGAATTTGTCCTGCTACCTGGTTTAAATCCAAGTTCATATTATTTTCTGGTTGGCTATACCATTTTAAAAACAATATATATTTGCTGAGTATTACATTGTTCTAGAGGTTACATGAATATATTCCTTGATATTATATCATCCTGGGCATTAATTCATCAGCCTATTAGTATATAAGTACCTCACTGTTTTAATTATGTTTATGTTTCCATAGCTTATAGATTTGATTTTTCATAGCTTATAGATAATATTTTTTTCAAGTTTATAGGGTAATCTCATCTCATTACTCCTTTTTTGTCAGAATTTCTCTGGAAATAGCATATTTAATTTTCCATATGAATTTTAAAATCCCCTATCATGATTTCTCTACACTTTCACTCAAAAATATTTTTTCTATTTTATTGGGATTGCATTACATTTATAGATTTAGAAATATTGTCAGTTTTTAAAAATAACATTGAGTCTTCTTATTCAAGAACATAGTTGACAATATTTTTCAAATCTCAGAGATAGATACCAGTAAGTTTTACAATTATTTTAATATAGCTCTCATGCCGTTCTTGCAAAGTTTATTTGAGGCAATTTATACATTTTTTGGTCCTTTAAAAATAAGATCTTCTTTATGATTATTAAGGAGATTGAACCAGTAATCAAAAATTTCCCAAGAAAGAAAAGACCTGATCTGATGGCATCACTGGTAAATTCTACCAAACACTCAATGAAATCCTTATCAAAATCCCAATGACATTTTTGCAGAAATAGAATTCATTCCCTTCTAAAATTCATATGGAAAATTTCAGTGGCCCCTGAATAGCCAAAATAATCTTGAAAAAGAAGAACAAAGTTGGAAAACTCACACTCCCTGATTTCAAAACTTACTAAAAAGTGACCATAGTCAAAACAGTATTGTTCTGGCACAAAAATATACATATATACCAATGGATTAGAATAGAGAGCCCAGAAATAAAATATGACCAATTGATTTTCAGCAAGCATGCCAAGACCATTCATTGAGGGAAAGGACAGTTTTTTTCAACAGATAGTGTGGAAAAACTGGATGTTCACATGCAAAAGAATGAAATTGACTCTTACCTTGTGCTATATATAAAAACTAAGTCATAAAGGATCAAAGACCAAATTTAAACTAAAGCTAAAACTATAAAAATTATAGAATAAAACAAGGGAAATCTTTATGATACTGGATTTGACAATGATTTTTTGGATGTGATACCAAAACAACAAGCAACAAAGAAAAAAATAGATAAATTGCACTTTTTAATCAAATCAAAAAGTGCACATCACAGGATATTTATTATCAAGAGAGTGAAAAGACAATAAAGGGAATAGAAGAAAATATTTGTAAGTAATGTATCTGATAAGGGATTACTATCCAGAATATGTGAAGGACTCCTACAACTCAATAAAAACAAAACAAAAAACCCCAAAAAACTCAATTAGAAAATAAGCAAGGACTTACATAGACATTTCTCTAAAGATTCACAAATGGCTAATAAGCACATGAAATGATGCTCAATATCACTAATCATTAGGGGAATATAAATCAAAACAACAATGGGATACTATTTCACACCCACTGGGATAGTTATTATCAAAACAAAACAAAAAAACCCAAATTTACAAGTTGGCAAAATTATGAAGAAATTGCAACTTTTGTACATTGTTGATGGGGATATTAAATGGTACAGCTACTGTGGATAAAAGTTTGATGGCTCCTCAAAAAATTAAAAATAGAATTACCATATGATCCAGCAATTCAACTCTTAAAAGAATTGGAAACGGACTGAGACAATTGTATAGCAATGTTCATAGCAGTTTATTCACAATATCCAAAAAGTGGAAAAACCCAAATATCTATCAGTAGATGAATGGATAAACAAAATATGCGTGTGTAGAATAGAATATTATTCAGTTTAAAAAGGAAGAAAAATCTTATGCATGCTATAAAATGAATGAACTCTGAAAATGCATGAAATAAACCAGACAAAAAGGACAAGTTTTCCTATGATTCCACTTATATGGGTACCTGGGCTAGGCAAATTCATAGATACATAAAGTAGAACAGAGGTTACCAAGGAATAGGAGAAGGGTGGAATGGGGTAATTATTGTTGAATAGGTACAGAGCTTCTGTTTGGGATGATGAAAAAGTTCTGTAGAAGGAAAATGGTGATGTTTGCACACATTGTGAATATACTTTATGTCACATTTAAAAATGATTAAAATGGTAAATTTTATGTTATTCATATTAAGCCACAACAAAACAAAATTTTAAAAATAGGGCCTTTATAATTTCTAACTGTTGTTTTTTGGTTTGGGGTGTTTTATTTTGTTTTTGTTTGTGTGTTTTTGTGTATATGAAGGCTATTGACTTTTACATATTAATTGTATACTAAACCATCATTCTGAATTTTGGGGAGTGGGAAGGGGTGTTGGTAACAGTTTCTTACTTTTCTTTTTTTCAATTGTAATAAAATATACATCACATAAAATTTACCATTTTAACCATTTTTAAGTGTACAGTTTAATGACATTCACAGAGTTGTGCAAATATCATCATGATCCATCTCTAGAATTCTTCATCTTTCTAAACTGAAAATCTGTACCAATCAATTTACCAATCAATAACTTTCCATTACTCTTTTCTCCCAGACCCTGGAAACCACAATTCTACTTTCTGAGTCCAGGAATTTAACTACACTAGTAACCTCATATAAATAGAATCATGCAGTATGTGCCCTTTTGTGTCTGGCTTATTTCACTAAGCATAATGTCCTTAACATTCATCCATGTTGTAGTATGTACCAGAATTTATTCCTTTTTAAGGTCAAATAATATTTTATCATGTGGAATTACCACATTTTGTTTATCCATTCATTCATTTGACACTTGGGTTTCTTCCACCTTTTGTCTGTTGTGAATAATGCTGCTATGAATATGAGTGTGCAAATATCTGTGTGAGTTCCTACTTTCAAATCTTTTAGTATATGCCCAGAAGTGAAATTGCAGGATAATATAATAATGATAGTTTAACTTTTTAAGGAATCACCATACCATTGTTATAGAAGCTGTACTATTTCATATTCCCACCAACAGTACACTTAGTTCTTTTTTTACCCATGTATATGATCTGCAAATAAGATTAACTTTACCTATTCTCATCCAATTTTTATGCATCTAATATCTTTCTTTTCTAATACCAATTAGGTTCAGTTTTCTATTATAAAATTTCCAGTTATATAACATGAGATAGATAGTTATCTTCAGGATTTAATTTCATGAGAAATGAACCAGGTTTGTTGGTTGTCAAAAACCAAGATTCTAAACCAAATATTTCAATACACAATAAATTACTACTTTTAAATGATAAGGAATCTCCATTAGCTAAAATATTATCATAACTTGGCTATAAGACCTTTGTATTTTTCTCATCTAATTAATACACTGACATTATTCAGTATACATTTATAATTAATTACCTGTTGTGTGAATTCTTCTATTTTGAGTTAATGTACAACATAAAATAAATTTTAAACTCAGAGTAAATTTGACAGAGGTAAATCTGAAGTATTTGAGATTTCTGAAAAAGATATTATGGAACATATTAAACTATTACTAATTACTATGGACTGAATTGTGTTCCCTCAAAATTCACATGTTGAAATTCAGATGTCCTAACCCACGATGTGACTGTCTTTAGAAATAGGGAGATAATTAAGGCTAAATGTGGTCACAAGGGTGGGCCCTAATCCTGTAGAACTGGTGTCCTTATAAGAAAATGAGAGAGGCCAGAGAACTCTCTATCTTCCCACTGGTACAGAGAAAAGACCACATGAGCACACAGCAAGAAGGTGGCCATCTATAAGCCAAGAAGAGAAATCTCACCAGACACCAACCATGCTGGCACCTTGATCTTAGATTTCTCATTTATAGAACTATGAGAAAATAAATGTCTGTTGTTTAAGCTACCGACTGGCTGTTAAGTTTAAAAAAATCAATTACAACAAATTATCTGTATGTATCACAAGTTTTTCAAGTCTGTGTAACCAAAATAAATACAGAAATAAGATAAAAGCTGGGACTATAAAAAATTCATATGCCCTGATTTCAAATTCCATGGTCACCAAAAGAATCCTCATTAGCATTCATTTGCCGTTTAAGTATTTTTTAACTTTGGATTTTATAATAAAGTTGTATTAATTAAGTCTAATTTTCAATATATATTTCTCTGATATATACATATATTTCTCTGATATAATATATGAGGACATGACAGCACTTAAATTTTCTCCTGACTTTCTTTTCACTCTGTATGTCCAGATATTTAAGTTACATTATAATTACTTTTATCCTATGAAGTATCACACTATTTATATTCTCTTATGTAACTATAATTCTCTCAGTTTTTGACCTTATTATTTCTCATTTCTTGATAACTTATCACCAAACTTGCTATTATATTTTAAACATTGACAGAGTTAATTAAAACAATGAGAGATCACTACACACTTATCAGAATGTCCAAAATATGGGACACTTGACAAAACCAGATACTAGTGAGGACATGGAGCAACAAGAACTCTCATTCTTTGCTGATGGGAATGTGAAATGGTACAGTCACTTTGGAAGACAGTTTAGTGGTTTCTTATAAAACTACCCTTCTTTACAATCCAGCAATCACACTATCTGGTATTTACCCAAAGGATTTGAAAATTTATGTTTACACAAAAAAATTCACACAGATATTTGTAGCAGCTGTATTCATAATTGCCAACTTAGTAGCAACCAAAATGGCCTTCAGGAGGTGAATGGATAATTAAACTGGCACACGCAGAGAGTGGAATATTATTCAGCACTGAAATGAAATGAGTTACCAAGCCATGAAAAGACATAAAGGAAACTTAAATGCATACTACTAAGTGAAAGGAGACAATCTGAGAATGCTACATACTATATGATTTCACCAACAATATGATATTCTGGAAAAGGCAAAACTATAGAGACAGTAAAAAGAACAGTGGTTCTCAGGGGGTGGGAGGGTGGGAAAGAACAGGCAAAGCATAAAGAATTTTCAGGGCAGTGAAAATACTCTATATGATATTATAATGGTGGATACATGTCTAAGCACATTGAATGTACAACATCAAGGGTAAACCTTTAGGTAAACTATGGATTTGGGGTGATTAGGGTGTGTCAATGTAGGCTCATCCTTAGTAAAAATGTACTGTTTTGGTTAGTGATGCTGATAATGGGGGAGGCTGTGCACATGTCGGGGCAGGGGATATCTGCAAAGTCTCTGTATCTTTCTTGTAATTTTATTGTAAACCTAAAACTACTCTAAAAAATTAAAGTTTTTAAAAATTTGTCAGAGTTAATTGATCCTATTAAATAGATATAATTATCCCTATACTTATATGTAATGTCCAACAATATGTTCCTTCACTTTGATCCTCCTGTGTTCCTTAGTTCTTTATTTTTTTATTTAAATTCAATTAACCAACATATAGTACATCATTAGTTTTTGGTGTAATGTCCAGTGATTCATCAGTTGTGTATAACACCCAGTGCTTATCACATCACGTGCCCTCCTTAATGCCCATCACCAAGTTACCCCATTCCCCAACCCACCTCCCTTTCTGCAACCCTCAGTTTGTTTTCCAGAGTCAAGAGTCTCATATGGTTTGTCTCCCTCACTTAATTCTTCTCCTTCAGTTTTTTGATTCACCTCTTGGTAGAATAAATACAACTGTCAAGTAATGTTCCAAAAATCCTTCACTGTTATTATATGCCTAAGTTTTTAGATAATGAATTAACAGTTTGACTGGGTAGGAAATTTTTAGGTCACATTTTTCCTCCTTCAGAATTCTAGAGCATTTTTTACTTTATCTTAAAGCATTGTGTGTTCCTCTAGAGAAGTTTAAGGCTCACCTTTAGAAGTGACTTGCTTTTTGTCTTGATGTCTATGCATTTGCTCATTATCCTTAAAGCTCAACAACTTTATCAAGGTATGACTCAGTGTTAATAATTCTGTATCGATTTTTTTCATGGTACAAAGTGTGCCTGCAGTTTCAGGTCTTGTTTTTATTTTAGAAATGTTTCATTCTATTATATTTGAGTACTTTTACTTTTTTGTTTATTCTCTTCACTTCTTCAGGAACACCAACTATTATTAATTTAGCTATTTTCTATCTTTTTTTAGATATTTTTCACTTTATGTTTATTTGTGATCTCTTTTTATTTAACTTTGCTGGGTGATTTTCTCATATTACTGACTCTGTATATATTCTAATTTTTTTTAAACTACCAATTTTTTCCCTGTAAGAGTATATTGTTATCATTGATTGCCTTTCTGAGTTCTGCAATCTCATTGTATATCTCCTGAATCTCTTTTCTAAAGTATTTCCCAACAGGGAGTACCTGGCTGGCTCAGTCAGTAAAGCATGAGACTCTAGATCTTGGGGTTGTGAATTTGAGCCCCACATTGGGCTTAGAGTTTACTTAAAAAATTAAGGTATTTCCCAACTAACTCCCAAAAGAATCTATTCACTTTTCAATTTGAGAGTGTAGAGAAATATTTTAGTAAGTTTCTTTTATTACCTTCAATGAGTTTTCTTTTTAAGTATATTCTTCTTTGCTCTTTGCTTGTAATTTTCCTTTACTTCTACTTAGAAATTTGTGATGTTTATGCACATGGTCCATTTCATATCCTTTCTGCTTATTACCCATATATTTTTTTAAGATTTTATTTATTTATTTGAGAGAGAGAGAATGAGAGACAGAGAGCACGAGAGGGAGGAGGGTCAGAGGGAGAAGCAGACTCCCCGCTGAGCAGGGAGCCCGATGCGGGACTCGATCCAGGGACTCCAGGATCATGACCTGAGCCGAAGGCAGTCGCTTAACCAACTGAGCCACCCAGGCGCCCATTACCCATATTTTTATTGGGGGTTTTATCTGTACCTACCATTTGTTCAAAAACAAGATGGAGAGGGCAGAGAGGGTTGGCTGGTACAGTCAATAGCTTCCAATCAGTTCTATCGTCACTAAATACTTTTACCACAAAATCTACCAGTCAGGGGATATAGTTCTTTTCTTATATTTGGAAGCTTAACTTTATTGAAATGAAATAATCTCCTAAGCAGCAGCTGGGCAGTGATTCCCAGAGATGCCTCAGAGCTCAAAAGTTATTAGGTTTAATATTGATAATAACTTAACATTGATTTCTCTCTGCTCACATGACTCGGATTAACCATTTCTTACTTCCACCTATTTCTCCAGGTTAAGCAGCCCAGTTCGTAGAAATAAATAAGAATTTCCAGTGTTGACTTCCACCTCCTACTACTCTTCGGGATGGAAATTGTATGTTTCCTTCTACTCCTCTCACATATCCACACTGTCACCCTTTGATTTTCAAATTCAGGTTCATTGGATTCCTCAAGGTCCACTTACTTTCAAAGCAATCTAAAAATCTTGAAAGCTGTGTGTCAGCTTTGAGATAGTTCCACTTCAGATGCATTTGCAAGCTGTAGAAAACCCAATTAAAAGAGCCCTAAATATAAACAAAGTCAATTGTGTCCCACAGCTAATGATCCCAAGGGCATATCTGGCTTCAAGTGAGATTTAGCAATGTGACCATGGAATCATTATCTCTTGGCCTCACATCCTTGGAGTTCTCAAGCAGGCCTTTTTTGGTGGTCTAAAGAGGCTGACTGAATAAATGGGCCAATATAATTCTCATTTACTTCCAGGAGGAAAAAGAAAGGAACTGCTTCTCCAGTGAACCAAAATATTAGAGAGGATTCTAATAGGTCTTTATGCATCTAACTTGGGTCTTGTCCCCAGTCTTGAACAAATAATCTCAGTCCAGGGGGTTGAGACTGTCTCAAGCTAATGAGTCCATTGCTTGGGCTGGGGAAAGTTCAATTCCACTAAAACTACATGGCCAGGAGACCGGAGTCTAGGGAAGAGAGAATGGGTACAAGGTATGGAGGCAACCATAATATTCTCAGCTGATCAAAATGTCACTTTATCTGGATGGAATTCTTAATATTCCTGAATTTCTTCCTAATTTAGTTAAAGATGGAGAGATGGAGTTTTCTACTTCATTTTCTTTTTTTTGTTGTTCACTGTTTATTTTTGTGACTTCCAGAGATGAGAAGAGAGTTAACCTCTTTATTTCTAATCTTTAGTTGGAAGTTCTAAGTTAGCAATTTTTTTAGCTTTATGATTTAGATTCTCCAACATATTTTGAGTATCTGCTAGGCTTTGTTCTAAGCCTGCAATTTCAACAATAATCAAGGCAGACATTGCTCCTGCCCTCTTGGCATTTATAGTCTAGGGTATAAAACATAATTTGGGGAAAAAATGAATTCTATTTTTCAAAAAAAGTATAAAAACCAGTGCTCTATTACATGTAACACTCCCTTTTCCTTATTTACAGGCAAGGCATAAGGGACAAAGCAAAATCAAGAAATGGAAAGTTTCAGTAACAGTAAAGGAAGTCCTAGGTGATATAGGCCCTCTCCAAAAGATGCTGCACATTTTTTACCTTTCTTGGTTTTTGATTCTTGAGATTCCCAAAGCAAGTTCCACATGCACAATTTCTCTATTTCTTCAAACTTTTAGCATTAGGTAGCACATTCCCAAAGCCTGGAACTCAGTACTGTTGTCTTGAATGGTTTGCTCTTCCTTTCTCTTGCCTTCTTGGCCTATCTTCTCTCCTTTTTCCTTCCTCATGTTCCCTTAGGCAATCATGAAACCCAGGACCTAGGACTCACTCACATGTGCTGTGGGTGGGTTGACTGACTACTGACAGAACAGAACCTGTGGCCAGTATCTTTAGCCTACAGACATAGAATTCATGAACTTGTGCCAATGCAAGGCCTATTCATATACATGGATATGCTGCTGTCATTTGCCGTGATAAAGAACTAGAGTAGGATTCCCCTGGAAATGTCAGGCTCAAATCAGCTGCTATTGGTGATGTGGTCCATCCTGAGGGTTTATTACAAGTCCAGTGTTATGTTCAGTTCATCAACTGTGTCATTTCCTTCTGTCCTCACACCCCCCAGTAAGAGTTAAGAAATAGTTATTTCCATCTCACTGGCCAAGGACGGAGGGTCTCATCCAAGTCCCTCACTCTGCCTGGGCATTATCCTATGTTCTCCTAGCTCCCAAGCTCAGGTACCCACCCACTGTGCTATACAGAAGTGATCCAGCACTTTCTCCCTTTGCATCTAGTAACCTCTGAAGAGAAGGGCTGCATTTGCCAGCTGCAGCACCAACCCATTCATCTTGTACCCTTTCTCTCTCAGGAGGTAGCTGGACTCTCCTGTGACAAAGCAGCAGGGGAAAGAGGTACAGGGATCACAAGGAAAGGGCTCTGCCTGTCAGACAGGGTGTGTTGCTAAACAAGCTTGCACGCTTGGTGAGAGGATGAGCTTTTGTGGGTCACCATTTAAAAACTTCGAAGGCTATTTTTGCCCTTATGGTTTTTGCCTTTGTTCATTCATTGTTTGTTTTCCGGTGATGTTTTAGTAAATTTCTTTTGAAAATCCCAAGCTTTCTCAGCTGTGCAAAGAGGAACAAAGAAAGGGGCCTTGGTGTTTTGTCCATACTTGGACAGGTATTCTAAAGAGGAAGTGTCCTATCCTTGCCCCATCTGGTGGTGCTGGGCCCGGTGGGGAAGAGATGGTAGGGGCTCAGCTCTAGCCATGAAGCCTTATTGTGCTTTCCCACTGACTGCCTTCTCTACCTCAGGTGTGTCTTGTGCTTGCCCTTTCTCACAAAGAACCACTGCATCCCTTTATCATCCACAAAATGGAGATTTAAAAACAATGTATTCTAAGAAGTTTACCAGTTTATCCCCCAAAAAAATCGAAGTCAAAGTTCCAATCTTACCCTGGTCATGATCCCCAGCCTGTCACTAGGAAAATCAGGAGAGGCTCAGTGGGAAGAGGAGAGGCTCAGTGGGAAGAGGAGTGGACAGAATGGAGTGAGATGAGACTGCTCTGCCCCAATTCGGCAGCAGGGCTGCCAGGGTGAGTCACTGAACACTTCTGAGCATCAGCTTCCAAACCTAAAAAGGAAAAAATGATACTGACTTCATAGGACAGTAGTAATGACCAAACAGGGGGAAATATATGTGGAGATACTTGGTAACAATAACCCTATCCAAACATTAGTGTTAGTATTTGAGTACTTAAAGGGTGTAGTGCATTTGCATTGTGTCTGTGCTAGTGGGCTTGTGTTTTTTGTTCATCTAAAAGGTAGAGAATGCAGTACATGGATACTAAACAGAATCGATCAAAGCAAAGGGCTGGTTAAAAACAAGTTTGGCCCGGGGTACCTGGGTGGCTCAGTCGTTAGGTGTCTCCCTTCGGCTCAGGTCTTGATCCTGGGGTCCTGGGATCGAGCCCTGCATGGGGCTCCCTGCTCGGAGGGAAGCCTATTTCTCCCTCTCCCACTCCCCCTGCTTGTGTTCCCTCTCTCGCTTTGTCTCTCTCTGTCAAATAAATAAAATTAAAAAAAAAAAAAAAAACAGGTTTGGCTGAAGTGTTATCCTAGAGCTGGCCTGTACCTACTCATGAGACAGATGCTGCTCACCTCCTTCCATTTCACATCCCTGTATCACCCTGGGAGCTTGGAATCAGCCAAGGTGGGACATTCACATCACAGAAATCAGCACAGAAATGCTACCAATTAGGACTTTTTTGATTGGAGGGACAGTTCACTTTTTTAATTTGTTGGTAGGTTATCAAAGAAAGGTTTCCAGGTGACGTCTTAGTTATTATTTAAACAATAAGTGAAATCTAATGAAGCAGATGAAGTTTAATTATCAGTATACTATGAGAACTTCAGTGTTACCTGAAGATTCTTAATACATGCTTAATATTCATAATCAATGATCACAAGGTATTCTGTTATTATTATAAACTTTTTCTTTTTTAGGATTGAAAATATTTTTATTTTTTTCTTAGTCTAAAGCAGGTTTTCTATGTAGCACGGTTAGTTTTGGGAAAATGCAATGAATTTATTATTAAAAATAAAATCAAAAGAGAAATGAATTCTAAAAAAATCTAAAGCCAGGAGAGGCAAAATCAACTCAAATAACATGGTAATTTAAGTGATAATGGAGTTGATTTCATAATTTAGTCAAAAGCACTCTCAGAAATATCTTTTGTCAGGGAAGAGCTATAGTATGTATTTGTGTTAAAGACAATGATTGCCCCTTGGAAAAGTTTATATTAAAAAGACAATAAAACATGCAAATTCAAGGTTGTTTTTGGGAGTGTGCACTTTCAAATGGTTACAAGTAGCTTAGTTTATTATGCATTTATATTCTCAAATGCAAGTCAGCAGGGGATCAATTCATTATATTCAGTATATTAAATAATTCATTTAGAACATCTTAAAGTAAAAACTTCCTGCTTTTTTCGTTGGTGTTTGTTACCCCAGAACAAAACCACAATGTCTCATAAAGTCATCAGCTTTGTCTTTAACCCCTGCAGAAAGCAAATTGAATAAACACCCTTCCATAGTGAGGTTCCTGACTGGGCCCCTGAGTTTAATTTAGCTAACTTGGCAGTGTAACTTATTCACAGTTGTGTCATAATAGAGAAGGAATATTCCTTAAAGTTCTAAAACCCCCATGGTTGCTGGATGTCAGAAGGCAACTCTCAGGACAGTCTGCTCTGGGTAGCATGAGGACTCCCAGGGGAGAGATGTGCCTGCTGTGGAGTCCTGGTTGCACAGACTCTTGAACCATGACATCTGGCTTCTCCCTTTGGCCACTGAAAGAAAGTTTAAAATCTCTAAACAGGGCATTAATTCTCATGTCTTTGTACTCATAGTGACTTCCTCATTATAGTCACAATAGCAAAGCTGTCACCTGTAATGGGCTCTAGGGTGCATGGAAAGAGACCTGGAAGGAAGAGGCATGGTTCCCACTGTTAGAACTGCTGCAGTGGAGGGGGCTGCACCCATAGACCTCTAACTACAGAGCACAATTGACCAGGCACCCTAGCTGCTGGGCACAGACACTTGTCCCTTCATTTGGTCCAAGGCCACGCTCCCCGCAGGTGGCCTTCAGCTAGTGGCTGAGTAATCCTGAAGAGACAGGAGCTCCACTGAGGGCTGGCTTTTATCAGTAGCTTTATGGAGCCCTCCTTAGATGGCACAGTAGTCTAGAATGCTTCTACTCAAACTTTGCTCTCTCTCCCCTTTGCAGGTTATTACACATGCATGGTGGGATGACTGTTTTGGCCATTTTCTTTCACACAGGCATTTCTCCTAACAAAATCCTTACAGTATACACTCAGACTAGCACAAGGGGTCCCAACAGTGGTTTAAGAAAAGAGGCAGCAAAATGAGGGCTTGTGATTGGATCTCACACTGGCTAGGAGGTAAAGAGGACACAATCCTGGTTGGTTAGGTCACATATAAGCCCTGATGCAAGATGGAAGCTCAATTGCTAAAGATGTCACTGGAGATGGCCTTTGAATACGACCCAGTGGGGAATATTGCTGAGCTAGGTGCAATGATACAAGCATTTGAAAAACATGAGGGAGCAGTGCTCAACAAAGGCAATGGAGTTGGTTGGTTATTGCTAAGTTGAACTTGTGTCCTAAAGGAAAAAAAGGAGAGAGTGAGATTTATTTACCTGTAGTTAATGACAAAGCATGAGAGCCAGACAGCTTCAGTAGGGGGTTCCAAAGAGATCCTCATCACTTGTGGTAAGCAGGCAGATGCAATAGCACAGTGGGTTCTTGGAGAGTTTCAGAGCTCTGGAGAGGTGTGAATGTCCAGTCAAGACAGGTCTGAGATATACACGTCAGGACCTTGGTAGAGAAAACCTGGAATCCTGAAAATTATGATAGGGACATCTTGGTGGAGATCCTGAGGATGCTGATTGTACAGATCCCATTGGTTTTATGGGATTACAGAGGTGCCACTCCCCTTTCCTAGTAAGAGCCCAGAAGGCCCCCACCCCCACACACAAGGCAATAGGTACGCTCTTCTTCTAGCTGTCAGGACAACTAGAATGGAGCCAACTCACTACTGAGGTGGCTTTTAGAAGACTAATGGTGGCCAAATCTCAGCAAAGTAGGTAGACGTAGAGGAAGGAACAGAGACAGAAAATTGAATATGTGGGAATAGGCACATGGTGAAAGACAGAAGGGCTACAAAATGACTACTTTCCATGAGAGGGCCCAGAGGATACACCATGCACCAACGGCATGGAAAGGCACTGGTTAGAAGGGCATGAAGCACTAAAAAGGTTGGCAATAGCCCTCCTCTGCACACTGGGTCACCAAACTGGACTCCATAACATCATGCAAAGGATAGGATCCCAAAGTAATAGAGGCTAGAAACCAGGAGCCCTATAATTACCATGATAAATGGAGAGGTAGCCATGGAGACCTGACCTACAGGGAGTTTTAGAGACTGTTAATAGAGCAAAATGTTCTTAGGATTAAAAAAGTGGGGGATGAGCATCTGTTGCACCCCAGAGTGCTAGAATCTCCCCGAGAAGAACTTCTACACATGTCTGGTGCATGATTTTTATGTCTGGTGATCAGGATTTTGCAACTGCCATCCAGGGGGTGCTCTTTGATTGCCTGGCTCTGAAGGCCAGGGAGCTTTCATTCCTGAGTCTCATAAAACTGTAACAATGAGAGAGACAGTTTTGAGCAGACTACCACTCCCAGGGCACTACACAGAAAGTAGACTGAAACACACCTCCAGTGTTCCTGAGAAAAAGGTCTATTTACTTATCCAGGAGCTTTGGCTTCAGGGGAAGTCTTCTGGTTTAACACACAGGGGCCTACAGAGGAGCTCTCAGGGAATGGAGGCTGATAAATTCAATTTGGTGCTTTCCCTCTGCCTTACTCCATCCAGCTCATGAGTATCATACAGAAAGGAGTTTATATACTTTTTTCTTGCTCTTATTTTTGCATCTGCTCCCAGGGGATGCCTCTACATCATTTGGCTCTGATGGCCAGTCAGGATTATGCTTGTGGATCCCACAAAACTATAACCAATGGAGAAAGAGTTTTTAAACAGGTACCCACAGAGCACCACAAAAAGTACAGACCTAGGAGTTCAATATTTCAGGAAAGCGGTCTATTGGTTTATCATTACAGCTGCAGCCTGAAGGGCAGGTTTCTAACTTAACACACATCTAAGGGCTAAATGTAAACCTTTTTGAGACTTCAGATGGTGAGCACTGTCTTCATGCTTATCCTAGTTTTTATGTTTGGTGCCTTGTGTTTGCAGCTGCCACCAAAGGGTACTCCATGTTGCCCTGGAGCTGGTGGCCAGAGCGGCTAGCATTCTTGGGTCCTCTGGATTATAACAACCAAAGAGACAGCTCTTGACAGGCTGCCACCCCCAGGGCACTGCACAAATAGCATAGTAAAACACATTCCTAGACTTTCATAATTTCCCTTCCCCACCCCCAGAATAAGCCTACTTGTTAGTCCTGGAGCTTTGGTCTTAGGGGCAGTCTTCAGGTTGAGCACACATGTAGAGGCTACAGAAGTGTTTTAGTGAATATAGGCTAAGGGATGCCAACTTTGTGCTCTCTTTCTGCCTCACAGGCATTTCCCAGAAAGGAGCTTATAAACTTGTCTAGAGTCCCAATTTTTGTGACTGCTGCCCAAGGGACAACTCCAGGTCACTTGGCCTTGGAGGCCAGTGGGGCTAAAACCTAAGATCCCACAGGACTGTATATATTATATTTTTTAAAGCTATAGCCTTAGGGTCTCACTTCCAATCACCTTGAATCCAGGAGCAGACTGAGTTCCTCCTTTTTGGGACACTGACAGATCTTGGCATACCTTCAATTACTAGGAGCTATTGAAAATAAAATAAGCTGCTTGGACAGTCACAAAAGTTTGAGAGACAACCAAGAGGTGGAGCATGGTTTAATGATAAGTTTCATCTCCTACAGAAGGCCAAACCTTTCAGACTGAGAGAGGTGACGGTTTCATCTAATATATAGAAACAAACACAAATGTCAACCAAGATGAATAGTTCTAAATGAAAGAACACGATAAAATCTCAGATAAAAACCTTAATGACATTGAGATAATCAGTTTACCTGATAGAGTTCAAAGTAATGGTGATATAGATGCTCACCAAACTGGAGAGAAGAATGGATGAACACAGTGAGAACTTCAACAGAGAGATAGAAAATATTAGGAGGTTATAAACAGAAGCCACAGAACAAAAGAATACAATAACTGAAATGAAAAATACACTAAAGGGGTTCAACAGCAGACTAGATGAATCAGAAGTAAGGATCAATGAACTTATAAACAGGACAGAGGGACTCACCCAATCAGAGTAGCAAAAAGAAAAAAAAAAGGAATGAAAATAAGTGAACATAGACTAAGGGATTTATGGGACAACATTAAGCAGATTAGCATTTGCATTATAAGGATCCCAGAAGAAGGGAGAGATAAATGAACAGAAAACTTATCTGAAAATGTCTTTAACCTGGGGAATGAAACAGACATCCAGATCCAGGAGGCCCAGAGAGTCCCAAATAAGAGGAATCCAAAGAGACACACAAAAAGACAAATCATAATTATCAAAAGTTAAAGACAAGGAGAAAATCTTAAAGGCAGAAAGAGAAATACAATTTGTTAGATACAAGAAAACCTGCTAATAAGCAAATTTTTTTTTCAGCAGCAACTGTGCAGGACAGAATGGACTGACATGATATATTCAAAGTGCTAAAACAAAACAAAACAAAAACCAGGAATTAGAAGATGGCTTCAGAGTGATAGGACCTGAGGCTCATCTCATCCCATGAACACAAGTAGATAACTATCAGGTCATCCTAAATACCCCAGAAATTGATTTGAAGACTGGCAGAACAAACTCCACATTTAAGGTAGGGAAGAGACCATGTCCAAGAAGGTAGGAAGTGTGGAGATGTGATTTGGGAGAGAAACGGATCATGACTGCTGCAGTGGGGAGGGAGCTGTAGTTTCAAAGAAGGGTGAGAGACACACTAACACAAAGGGAAACACACTGGGAAAACAAAGCCTCATAGTAATTGTTTTGGAAAGCCAGTAGGGCCATGAGTTCTTGCAACTAGCAGGGCATAAATTCTGGAGTTTTAAAGGTCAATGGGCATGGCTGAGATAGAGCCCAGAGGGCACTGTACTGCTCTTGGATTTAAGCAAACAACCCTGACTACAATAAGGAAACAGTGATCTAAAGAGTGCCTGAAAAAACAATGAATCGTGGAACACTACATCTAAAACTAATGATGCAATGTATGGGGATAATATAAGAATAAAAAAATTTAAAAAAATAATAATAATAATAAAGAGTACCTGAAACACACAGTGGGGAGGTTATTCACTCAAGCACATCCAAGAGAGACTGCCTCATAGAGAGACCCCCTCCAGGAACAAAGGAACTGGCCTATGGAATTTCCCTTTCCCACCCTCAGCATAAACACAGAGCCAACTATGGGAACCAGCACAGTACAAACACTTGCTACTTAACTTGCTTACATCAAACCCTGGCCCCTGGACTCCAGAACTGCCCTTCCAGTTACCCTTGCCTCAGTCCTCCCCTAGAAGACCAGCCCAAATCCCTGCTCACACCTTGTCTCTCAATGCAAGAGTTTTACTGAGCCTCTTTGTCTCTGAGGGTGGTAACAGGTATCAGTTCACAAATAGACCAGATGCCACCTAGTTAAAATGCATCATGTTCAGGCCAGGGACCAAACACTGCCCACAACAGGCAAAGAGAACCTCTGCAGGCAACTGGCCTGAAGGATAAAGCAGCCAGGACAAAACAACAGAGAACAAACAGCACACATTGGAGACACTCCCAGAAGTGCCAAGCCCTAGGCAACAGGGGACACTACACAGAAGGGCACTATAAGACCTCTTCTTCATAAGGCCATTAACTTCAAGAATGGGAGATGTAGCTGATTTCCTTATACATAGAAACAGGCACAAGACTTTAAAAAAAATGAGAAGACAAATTTATTCCAAATGAAAGAACAGGACAAGGCCACAACTAGAGATCTAAGTGAAATAGTTATAAATAGCATGCCTGATAGAGAATTTAAAGTAATGATCACAAGGATATTCACTGGACTTGAGGAAAGAGTGGAAGACATGAGTGGCACATTAAAGGAATAACATAGAAGAGATAAAAGCCTCAATAAATAAAATGAGAAACATGTTCGATGGAATGAACAGCAGGCTGGAAGAGCAGAACAATGAATTAATGACCTAGAAGACAGAGTAATGGAAAGTAATCAACCTGAACAAAAGAGAGCAAAAAGAATTATGCAACATGAGAACAGACTTAGGGAATTCAGTGACTCCATTAAGCATAATAATATTTATATTATAGGAATCCCAGAAGAAGAGAGAGAAAAGGGGACAGAAAATTTATTTGAAGAAATAATAGTTCCCTAATCTGGGAAAGGAAACAGGTATCCAAATTCAGGACAGAGAAGTTCCATCAAAATCAACAAAAAAGCAGATCCACACAAAGACATATTGTAATTAAAGTGGTAAAATATAGTGATAAGAAAAAAATTTTTAAAGCAACAAGACAAAAGACAGCAACATGAAAAGGGAAAATCCATAAGGTTAGCAGGGGATTTTTTTAGCAGAAACTTTCCAAGCCAGAAGAGAGTGGCATGATATTTTCAAAGTGCAGAATGGGAAGAATCGGCAGGCAAAAATATTCTATCCAGCAAGGCTATCATTCAGAACAGAAGGAGATATAAATAGCTTCTCAGACAAACAAAAACTAAAGGAGTTTGTGATCACTAAACCTGCAAGAAATATTAAAGGGAATTCTGAGTGGAAAGGAAAGACCAAAAGTGACAGTATAAATATAGAAAACACAAAAGTAGGAAAAATGAATATTTCTGTAAAAAAATCAGTCAAGGAACTTACAAAATAAAAGGATGTAAAATATGACAACATATTCTTAAAATGTGAAGAAGAGAGGAGTAAAGAATGAGTTCAAACTTAAATGACCATCAACTTAATATAGACTGCTATATGCAGAGGAGGGTACATACAAACCTAATGGTAACCATATATCAAAAAACACTAATAAATATGCAAAGAATAAAAAGAAAGAAATCCAAAGATATAATTAAAGAAATTAAGCAAACCATGGAAGAGAGAAAGACAAGAAAGGATCAGAGAAAAATCTTTAGAAACAACTGCAAAACAAATAATAAAATGACAATAAATACATACCCATCAATAATTACTTTGAATATAAATGGACTAACCACTCCAATCAAAAGACAGGGTGGCAGAATGGATTAAAAAAATTGAAGACTCATCTATATGCTGCCTACAAGAGATTCATTTTAGACCTAAGGACACCTGCAAATTGTAAGTAAGGGGATGGAGAAAAATCTATCATGCAAATGGATGTCAAAAGAAAGCTGGAGTAGCAATACATATATTGGACAAAATAGACTTTAAAACAAAGACTGTAACAAGAGACAAAGAAGGGCACTATATCATAATAAAGGGGACAATCCTACAAGAAGATATAACAATTGTAAATATTTATGCTCCCAACATGGGAGCACCCAAATATGTAAAACAATAACAAACATAAAGAAACGGATTGATAATAATACAATAATAGTAGGGGACTTTAACATCCCATTTACATCAATGGACGGATCATCTAAACAAAAACTAGACAAGGAAACAATGGCTTTGAATGAAACACTGGACCAAATGGATATGTAACAGATATATTCAGAACATTCTACCCTAAAACAGTGTAATACACATTCTTTTCAAGTGCACATGGGAAATTCTCCAGAATAGATCCCATATTAGGTCACAAGTCAGTCCTCAACAAATACAAAAAGATTGAAATCATACCATGTACTTTTCTGACCACAATGCTCTGACACTAGAAATCATCCACAAGAAAAAATTTGGAAGGACCACAAATACATGGAGGTTAAACAACATGCTACTAAACAATGATTGGGTCAACCAGGAAATCAAAGAAGAAAATTTTAAGACTACATGGAAACAAATTAAAATGAAAGCACAACAGTCCAAAACCTTTGGGATATAGCAAAAGCAGTCCTAAGAGGGAAGTATATAACAATACAGGCCTACTTCAAGAAGCAAACGAAATGTCAAATAAACAACCTAACTTTATACCTAAAGAAGCTAGAAAAAGAACAACAAACAAAGCCTAAAGCCAGCAGAAGGAAAGAAATAATAAAGATTAGAGCAGAAATGAATGATACAGAAAATAAAAAAATAGAACATGTCAATAAAACCAGGAGCTAGTTCTTTGAAAAAAATAATATAATTGGTAAAACTCTCTTTTTTGCAATAGGTTTGCTGCCAGAACACAGGTGTCTTGAAATCCATTGCTAAACCTAAACCAAAATGGGAAAGGTAAAGACTCATTTTAACATCATCATCATTGGACACATAGATTCAGGAAAATCTATCACTACTGGTCATCTGATCTACAAATGTAGTAGGATCAACAAAAGAACTATTGAAAAATTTTAAAAACTATTGAAAAATTTGCTGATATGGGAAAAAGCTCCTTCAAGTATGCCTGAGTCTTGGATAAACTGAAAGCTGAACACGAACATGGAATCAACATTGATATCTCCCTGTGGAAATTTGAGAATAGCAAGTATGTGACCATTACTGATGCCCCAGGATACAGAGACTTCATCAAAAACATGATTACAGGCATATCTCAGGCTGACTGTTATGTGCTGATTGTTGCTGCTGGTGTTGGTAAATTTGAAGCAGGTATCTCCAAGAATGGGCAGGCTTGAGCATACCTTTCTGGCTTACACACTGGGTGTGAAAAAACTAATTGTTGGTGTTAACAAATGGATTCCTCTGAGCCACCCTACAGCCTGAAGAGATATAAGAAACCGTTAAGGAAATCAGCACCTACATTAAGAAAATTGGCTACAACCCTGACACAGTAGCATTTGTGCCAATTTCTGGTTGGAATGGTAACAACATGCTGAAGTCAAGTGCAAATATGCCTTGGTTCAAGGGATGGAAAATCACCTATAAAGATGTCAATGCCAGCGGAACCACACTGCTTGAAGCTCTGCATTGCATTCTGCCACCAGCTCATCCAACTGATAAGCCTTTGCATCTGCTCCTCCAGGACATCTACAAAAGTAGTGGTACTGGTACTGTCCCTCTGGGCCAAGTGGAGACTCGTGTTCTTAAACCCAGCATGGTGGTTACCTTTGCTCCAATGTTAACACCTGAAGCAAAGTCTGTTCAAATGCACCAGGAGGCATTGAGTGAGGCTTTTCCTGGGGACAATGTGGGTTTTGATGTCAATAACATATCTGTCAAAGATGTTCATTATAGCAATGTGGCTGGTGACAGCAAAAGTAACCCACCAACTGAAGCAGCTGGATTCATGGCTCAGGTGATTATCCTGAACCATCCAGGACAAATCAGTGCTGGATATGCACCTGTCCTGGCTTGTCACACAGCTCATATTGCTTGCAAGTTTGCTGAGCTGAAGGAGAAGATTGATCATCATTATGGAAAAAAGCTGGAAGATGGCCCCAAGAAATAGATGAATGCCTAGAAACATATAAACTACCAAAATTAAAACTGAGAGAAATAGAAAACTTGAACAGACCAATAACCAATAAAGAAATAGAATCAGCAATCAAAAAATTCCCAAAAAAACAGAAGTCCAGGGCCAGATAGCTTCACAGGAGATTCTACCAAACATTTAAAAAAGAGTTAATACCTATTCTTCTCAAACTATTCCAAAAAATAGAAAAGGAAGGAAAACTTCCAAATTCATTCTATGAGGCCATCATTACCCTGATACCAAAACCAGAGACTCCACTAAAAAAGAGAACTACAGGCCAATGTCTTTAATGAACTTGGAAGCAAAAATTCTCAACAAAATACTAGCAAAACAAATCCAACCATACATTAAAGAAATCATTCACCACAATCAAATGGGATTCATTCCTGGGTTGCAAAAGTGGTTCAACATTCAAAAATCAATCAACATGATATACCACATTAATAAAAGAAAGGATAAGAATGATATGATTTTTTCAATAGATGCAGAAAAAGCATTTGACAAAGTACAACATTCATTCATGATTAAAAAAAACCCTCAATAAAATAAGTTTAGAGGGAATACACCGCAACATAATAATGGCCATTTGTGAAAAATCCACAGCTAATATCCTCAATGGGGGGGTTGGGGAGAGGGCTTTCCCTCTACAGTCATGAACAAGACAGGTATATTCATTCTCACCACTTTTATTCAAAATAGCCTGGAAGTCCTAGCTATAGCAGTCAGACAATAAAAAGAAATAAAAGGCATCCAAGTTTTAAGGAAGAAATAAAATTTTCACTATTTGCAGATGACATGATATTATATATAGAAAGTCATAAAGACTCCACCAAAAAACTTCTAGAACTGATAAACAAATTCAGTAAAGTCACAGGATACAAAATCAATGTACAGAAATCTGTTGCATTTCTCTACAGCAATAATGCAGAAAGAGAAATTAAAGAATCAATCCCATTTATAATTACATCCAAAATAATAAGATACCTAAGAATGAACCTAACCAAAGAGGTGAAGGACCTTTACTCCAAAATCTATAACACACTGATGAAAGAAGTTGAAGATGACACAGAGAAATGGAAAGACATTTCATGCTCATGGATGGAAAGAACAAATATTGTTAAAATGTCTATACTGCCCAAAGCAATCTACACATTCAGTACAATCTCTATCAAAATATCACCAGCATTTTTCAGAGAGCTAAAACAAACAATCCTAAAATTGTATGGAACCACAAAGACCCTGAATAGCCAAACCAATCTTGAAAAAAAAAAAAGCAAAGCTGGAGGCATCACAATTCTAGACTTCAAGTTATATTACAAAGCTGCAGTGATCAAAACAGTATGTTACTGGTACAAAAATAAACATAGATCAATGGGACCGAATAGAAAACCCAGAAATAAACCCACAACTATATGGTCAATTAATCTTCAACAAAGCAGGAAAGAATACCTAATGGGAAAAATACAGTCTCTTCAACAAATGGTGTTAGGAAAACTGGACAGCAACCTGCAAAAGAATGAAAATGGACCACTTTCTTACACCAGACATGAAAATAAATTCAAAATGAATTAAAGACCTACATGTGAAACCTGAAACCATAAACATGATACAGGAGAACACAGGCAGTAAGTTCTTTGACATCAGCCATAGCAACTTCTTTCTGGATATTTCTCCTGAGGAAGGGAAATAAAAGCAAAAATAAACTATTAAGACTTCACTAAAATAAAAAGCTTCTGCACAGCAGAGGAAATAATCAACAAAACTAAAAGGTAACCTATGGAATTGGAGAAGCTTTTGCAAATGACATACCCAATAAAGGGTTAGTAGCCAAAATATATAAAGAACTTATAAAACTCAATATCCAAAAAAACCCAAATAATCCAATTCAAAAATGGTCAGAAGATATAAACAGACATTTCTCCAAAGAAGACATACAGATGGCCAACAGATGTATGAGAAGATGTTGATCATCTTCTAATCAGGGAAATGCAAGTCAAAATGCAAACACAAATGCAACTATCACGGAAATGCAAATCAAAACTACAATGAGATATCACCCCATACCTGTCAGAATGGCTAAAATAAAAAACACAAGACACAATAGGTGTTGGCAACGATGTGGAGAAAAAGAAATCCTCTTGTACTGTTAGTGGGAATGCATACTAGTGCAGCCACTCTGGAAAACAGTATAGAGGTTCCTCAAAAAGTTAAAAATAGAACTACACTATGATTCAGCAATTGCAGTACTAGGTATTTAGTCAGAGAATATAAAAACACTAATTCAAAGGGATAATGCACCTGATGTTTATTTAGAATCACCAAGATTTGGAAGTAGCCCAAGTGTCCATCAATTGATGAATGGATAAAAAAGAAGTGATCTACATACACACACACACACACACACACAAGCAGGAATAGTATTCAGCTATAAAAAAGAATGAAATCTTGCCATTTGCAATGACATGGATGGAGCTAGAAAGTATAAGGCTAAGTGAAATAAGCCATTCAGAGAAAGACCAATACCATAGGATTTCATTCCTGTGTGGAATGTAAGAAACAAAACAAATGAGCAAAAGGGAAAAAAAGAGAGAGAGATAAATCAAGAAACAGACTTTTAACTATAGAGAACAAACTGATGGTTATCAGAGGGGAGAGTGTGAGAGGATGAGTTAAATAGGTGATGGGGATTAAGGAGATACATGATACACTGGATGTAAGTTGGTCTTGTAGAATACTGGCATAGCCTTCTGAAGGCTGAACTGAGGCACTAGATGAGAGCAAACTCTCAGAAAGGATGGGCTTCTATCCTTCAGGATACAGAATATTTATTAAATCAGTCACGTTCAGGGGTGTTGTATCCCCTATAGGAAGGATACTTGGGTCTGGAAATCAAGAGGTGGAATTAAGCATGCTCCCACTTAATATCACCCTCAGTGACTTCCAGGGACTGTTGTGCTTTTCATCTATCTTAGGAGAGTTGGAGGTTCCAGGCTTCAGAGAGAGTAGACTCTTGCTAGACGATATAACAAGGGTCCTATTGAATAAAAGTTATAATGATCACAGGACACTCTGGACTCCTTGTGTTCAGGAACCAGCAGGCAGAGAAAGGTGTTACCATACTGGCAGGGAAATTGGCCCTTATCAGAGGGAGAAGCTGCGACTGTTTTACACGGTTGGGGCATAGAGGAACGCCCAAGGGTGCATTTGGGGTTTGGTCCTTTGTAAGTGGAAATAGACACTCCCAGGAAGCCTGGAAGGGGAAGAATATGCTTATCAAATTTTGAACTCTTCACAAATGAAGGTTTGGGTCATCCCATCAGATAAGCCCACATAATCTGCTTAGGTGCTCTCTCAGCATGTGGGACATTTAGAACAGATAGTGGAGTAGCAGGAGGTAAGCACCAGTTGTGCACCCAAGTCAATGCTCATAATGGTAAAGAGGAATATAGTTCATCCTAATCACCTCCCTACTCTGAATTTCCCATCTGAGAAAGCCCCACAGGAACCATGAAGGCACTGTTCCCAACTGTGTGGGGCAGTGGACCCACACAGTATCTGTGGTGAAATATGGTGACAATAAGCTCCACAGATCTTCAACCATAGAGGAATAATTGAATGAGGGGCAGAGCATCTGCCCTCTAAAATATATCACCATGTTTGTGCCATGGCCATGCCTCTCCCTGGCTATTCCCAGCTAATGACTGAGGGAAGCAGGAATCCCAAGGCCAACCCTGGAAGAAATGTGATTCTCTGACTTGCTTAAAGACTGACTCTCTGACAGACTGGCTGAATAACAGTCTTGGTTGCTTCCTTCCATACCACCTTGCCTCCTTGCCTCCCTCCGTCACTCCAGCACAGATTTGTCTTGAAATCTGATGGTTTTTCCCAGCCTTCCTCCATTCCCTCTCCATTCTCTCTCACAATGAGATTTATAAAATTCTTGCACATTTAATCCCATCTTGGTGTATTTTGTTTTTTTGTTTGTTTTTTTACTTTAATTTTATTATGTTATGTTAGTCACCATACATCATTAGTTTTTGATGTAGTGACCCACGTTTCATTGTTTTCATATAACACCTAGTGTTCCATGCAGTACATTCCCTCCTTAATACCCATCACCAGGCTAGCTCATCTCCCCACCCCTCTCCCCTCTAACACCCTCAGTTTGTTTCTCAGAGACCATAGTCTGTCATGGTTCATCTCTCCATCTGATTTCTCCCCCTTCATTTTTCCCTTCCTTCTCCTAATGTCCTCCATGCTATTCCTTATGTTCCACAAATAAGTGAAACCATATGATAATTGACTTTCTCTGCTTGACTTATTTCACTTAGCATAATCTCCTCCAGTCCCATCCATGTTGATGGAAAAGTTGGGTATTCATCCTTTCTGACGGCTGAGTAATATTCCATTGTATATATGGACCACATCTTCTTTTTTTTCTTTTTTTAAAGATTTTATTTATTTGACAGAAGGAAAGATAGTGAGAGCAGGAACACAAGCAGGGGGAGTGGGAGAGGGAGAAGGCTTCCTGCCGAGCAGGGAGCCAGATGTGGGGCTCGATCCCAAGACCCTGAGATCATGACCTGAGCCGAAGGCAGACGCCCAACAACTGAGCAACCCAGGTGCCCCTGGACCACATCTTCTTTATCCATTCATCTGTTGAAGGGCATCTGGGCTCTTTTCACAGTTTGGCTATTGTGGATATTGCTGCTATGAACATTGGGGTGCATATGGCCCTTCTTTTCACTACATCTGTGTCTTTGGGGTAAATACCCAGGAGTGCAATTGCTGGGTCATAGGGTAGCTCTATTTTTAATTTTGTGAGGCACCTCCACACTGTTTTCCAAAGTGGCTGTACCAACTTGCATTCCCACCAGCAGTGTAAGAGGGTTCCCCTTTCTCCACAACGTCTCCAGCATTTGTTGTTTCTTACCTTGTCAATTTTTGCCATTCTAACTGGTGTAAGGTGGTATCTCAATGTGGTTTTGATTTGAACTTCCCTGATGGCTAATGATGATGAACATTTTTTCATGTGTCTGTTAGCCATTTGTATGTCTGTTCATGTCTTCTGCCCACTTTTTGACTTGATTATTGTTTTTTGGGTGTTGAGTTTGAGAAGTTCTTTATAGATCTTGGATACCAGCCCTTTATCTGTAGTGTCATTTGCAAATATCTTCTCCCATTCTGTGGGTTGCCTCTCTGTTCTGTTGACTGTTTCCTTTGCTGTGCAGAAGGTTTTTATCTTGATGAAGTCCCAAAAGTTCATTTTTGCTTTTGTTTCACTTGCCTTTGGAGATGTGTCTTGAAAGAAGTTGCTGTGGCCGATGTTGAAGAGGTTACTGCCTATGTTCTCCTCTGGGATTTTGATGGATTCCTGTCTCACATTGGGGTCTTTCAACCATTTTGAGTTTATCTTTGTGTATGGTGTTAGAGAATGGTCAAATTTCATTCTTCTGTATATAGCTGTCCAATTTTCCCAGCACCATTTATTGAAGAGACTTTTTTTCCATTGTATATTTTTTCCTGCATTGTCAAAGATTATTTGACCATAGAGTTGAGGGTCCATATCTGGGCTCTCTATTCTGTTCAAGTGGTCTATATGTCTGTTTATGTGCCAGTACCATGCTGTCTTGGTGATCACAGCTTAGTAATATAGCTTAAAATCAAGCAAAGTGATGCCCCTAGCTTTTTTTTTTTTTTTTTTCAACATTTCCTTGGCGATTCAGGGTCTTTTCTGATTCCATACAAATTTTAGGATTGTTTGTTCCAGAACTTTGAAAAATGTCATTGGACTTTTGATCAGGATGGCATTGAAGATATAGATTGCTCTTGGCAGCATAGACTTTTTAACAATGTTTATTCTTCTGATCCCTGAGCATGGAATATTTTTCCATCTTTTTGTGTCTTTTTCAATTTCTTTCATGAGTTCCTAGAGTATAGATTTTTACTTCTTTGGTTGTTTATTCTGAGGTATCTTATGGATTTTGATGCTATTGTAAATGGAATCGATTCTCTAATTTCTCTTTCTACAGTTACATTGTTAGTGTATAAGAAAGCAATTAATTTCTGTGCATTGATTTTGTATCCTGCCACATTACAGAATTGCTGTATGAGTTCTAGTAATTTGGGGGTGGATCTTTTGGCTTTTCCACATAAAGTATCATGTCATCTGTGAAAGAGAGTTTGACTACTTCTTTGACAATTTGAACACCTTGTATTTCTTTTTGTTGTCTGATTGCTGTTGCTAGGACTTCTTGTACTATGTTGAACAATAGTGGTGACAGTGGGCATCCTTGATGTGTTCCCGGTCTTAAGAGAAAGGCCCTCATCTTTTCCCCATTGAGGATGATATTCACTGTGGGTTTTTCATAGATGGATTTTATGAACTTGAGGAATGGTCCCTCTGTCCCTACACTCTGAAGAGTTTTAATCAGGAAAGGATGCTATGCTGTATTTTGTCAAATGCTTTCTCTGCATCAATTGAGAGGACCATATGGTTCTTCTCTCTCCTCTTTTTAATGTGTTCTATCACACTGATTGATTTGCAAATGTTGAACCACCCTTGCTTGCATCCCGGGGATAAATCCCACTTGGTCGTGGTGGATGATCCTTTTAATGTATTGTTGGTTCCTATTAGCTAGGATTTTGTTGAGGATTTTGGAATCCATATTCATCAAGGTTATCAGTCTGAAATTCTCCTTTTTGATGGGGTCTTTGGCTGGTTTGGGGATTAAGGTAATGCTGGCCTCATAGAATGAGTCTAGAAGCTTTCCTTCTCTTTGTATTTTATGAAACAGCTTCAGGAGAATAGGTATTATGTCTTCTTTGAATGTTTGGTAGAATTCTTCAGGGACTCCATCAGGCCATGGATTCTTGTTTTTTGGGAGGTTTTTGATCACTCCTTCAATCTCATTACTGGTTATTGACCTATTCAGGTTGTCAATTTCTTCCTGTTTCAGTCTTGGTAGTATATAAGTTTCCAGGAAGGCATACATTTCTTCCAGGTTGCTTAATTTATTGGCATATAGTTGTTGATAATAATTTCTAATAATTGTTTATTTTTTCCTTGGTGTTAGTCGTGATCTCTCCCCTGTCATTCATAATTTTATTAATTTGGGTCCTCTCCCTTCTTTTGGATAAGTCTGGCCAGTGGTTTATTGATCTTATTAATTCTTTCAAAGAACGAGCTTCTAGTTTCTTTGATCTGCTCTACCTTATTTCTGGTTTCTAATTCCTTAATCTCTGCTCTAATCTTAATTATTTCTCTTCTAATGTGTGGCTTATGCATCGTTTGTTGTTTTATCTCCAGTTCTTTATGGTGTAAAGATAGTGGGTGAATTCGGGATTTTTTTTTTTTTTTCAGTGAGGCTTGGAAGACTATGTAGTTCCCCCTTAGGACCGCCTTTGCAGTATCCCATAGGTTTGGACTGATGTGTTTTCATTCTCATTGGTTTCCATGAATTGTTTAAGTTCTTTGATTTCCTGGTGGACTCAAACATTCTTGAGCAGAGTGGTCTTTAGCTTCCAAGTGTTTGAATCTCTTCCAAATTTTTTCTTGTGATTGAGTTCCAGTTTTAAAGCATTAAGGTTTGAGAATATGCAGGGAATAATCTGTCTTTTGGTATCAGTTGAGACCTGATTTGTGACCCAGTATGTGGTCTATTCTGGAGAAAGTTCCATGTGCGCTCAAGAATGAGTATTCTGTTGTTTTAGGGTGGAATGTTCTGTAAATATCTATGAGGTCCATCTGGTCCAGTGTCATTCAAAGCTCTTCTTTGTTGATTTTCTGCTTAGATGATCTGTCTATGGCTGAGAGTACAGTGTTGAGGTCTCCTACAATTAATGTATTGTTATCTATATGACTCTTTATCTTGGTTAACAGTTGGTTTTATGTAGTTGGCTGCTCCCATTTTGGGGGTGTAGATATTTACAATTGTTAGATCTTCTTGTTGGATAGACCCTTTAAGCATGATATAGTGTCCTTCTGTGTCTCTAACTATAGTCTTTAGCTTAAAATCTAATTTGTCTGATATAAGAATTGCTACCCCAGCTTTCTTTTGAGGTCCTCTGGCATGAAAGATGGATCTCCATCCCTTCACTTTCAGTCTGGGTGTATCTTTAGGTTCAAAATGAGTCTCTTGTAGAGAGCATATGCATGGGTCCTGTCTTTTTATCCAATCTGCAACCTTGTGCCGTTTTATGGGAGCTTTTATGCCATTCACGTTGAGAGTGATTATTGAAAGATATGAATTTATTGTCATCATGTTGCCTGTGAAGAACTTGTTTTTATAGATTGTCCTTCTAAATTTCTGTTCTATATCACTCTTGGGGTCTTTCTCCTTATATAGAACCCCCCTAAATATTTCTGGCAGGGCCAGGTTCTGCTGGTCTTGGAAGCTCTGCATCTCTCCATCCATTCTAAATGACAGCCTTGTCGGATAAAGTATTCTTGGCTGCATGTTGTTCTCATTTAGTACCATGAATATGTCTTACCAGGCCTTTCTGGCTTGCCGGGTCTCTGTGGATAGGTCTGATGTTATTCTGATGTTCCTCCCTCTGTACATAAGGAAGATGGTTTCCTTGGTTCTAAGATTTGCGAGTTTTACTATTACATGCCGGGGCATTGGTCTGCTTTCCTTGATCTTAGGAGGAGTCCTCTCTGCCTCTAGGACATGAATGTTTGTTTCATTCCCCAGATTAGGGAAGTTCTTGGCTACGATTTGCTCAAATACATCGTCTAGTCCTCTTTCTCTCTCCACCCCCTCAGGGATCCCAATAATTCTAACATTGGAACATTTCATGGTGTCACTTATTTCTCTGATTCTATTTTCATGAATTCTGAATTGTTTTTCCCTGGCCTCCTCTTTTCCCTTCTTGTCTATTAATTGGTCTTCTAAATCACTAATTTGTTCTTCTGCCTCACTTACCCTAGCTGTTAGACTATCTAGATTAGATTGGATCTCATTGATTGCATTTTTAAGTTCTGCCAATTCAGTTTTCATTTCTGCCCTTAGAGACTCTATGTTGCCATTAATCGATTTCTCCATTCTAGCTATCATCTTCACAATTGCTACCCTGATTTCCATATCTGACATCTTGGTTATATCTGAATCCATTTGTAAATCTGTGGCATAAGTCATAGTCTCTGAGTCTTTCCTATTTTGGAGTTTCTCCTCCTAGTCATTCTGTTGAGGGGTGGTTAAATGAATGTATAGAGTCCAAATTATTGACCCCAACCCAAGAAAGATGCACCTGTTTTATAGGGACCTTAGGGTTGCTGGCCTCTTGTTTTCCCAGCCTGTTTTCTGGGGGAGGGACCTGCCACACTGTTACTCAGGCAACCCTGTTTGGGCAGAGTTGCCTGCCCCTGTGGCAGGGGATGGGCTCAGTGGAAATCGGTTTTGGGGGGCTTTTGTTCCCTGGTGGCTTTCCCTGGCAGTTTTCTGCATCTCTTCTGAGAGTCAGAGCACAAGAGATCATTTCCAACCCTCTGCCTCAGAGCAGAGAGATCACAGTCTGTTCTTTAGTGAGCTCTCTATGCCACACTATCTCCATTTCTATCTCTGCTGCTATAAACTGCAGTGTCCTTGGTTGTGCACCCCTCAGTAGTGCTCCCAGCCCTCGCCTCCAGGTCGGGCATGTCTCTGCCCTTTGTGCTTCTAAAACTGCCAGCTGCCCCCAGTTCCCAATGCGGCCCCTCCACTCTGGGTTTCAGGCTGTGGGGCTGCCCTAAAGTCCTTTCCCTGTTGCCACCATCTGTGAGTCTATGCCTGGTCCCCAGCACAGGAGGCTATTGCTCACTAATGGTGTAGGATCCCGATGGCTGTTTATCCTTCGATATCTGCCCTCGGAATCATGCCTCCCCACTTCCTACCTCGAAACCAACCACCTGCGATATTCTGTTTGTAGAGATCTAGATCTATCTTCTTACATCTCAGGCTGATTTTGTGGGTGTTCAGAGTGGTCTGGCAGATATTCAGCTCAATTCCAGAGACCAGTTGGAATAGGGTCCCCTACTCCTCTGCCATCTTTTCCCCTCCCACTTCGTGTATTTTGAGTGGTTGTTGCTAAGTCAGTTTACCTCTCCATATTTCAGTTTCTCATATGCAAATTTATAGATTTAGAACTTGAAAATCCAAAGTACTATTGAGATACTATTTTTTTCACATGATCAGAATTTTAATTCAGTTCACACCCAAATTCCTAGTGTAGTGGAGAATTGATGTTCATTAGTGAATTTTGCAGGTTAAAGTAATTTGGGATATGGGATGTATGAATCAGGAAGATAGGTATCCTTCCCAGTATCTTCTCTGACAGCTAGCTATTCATAACATACATCACCTACTTCCATTCAGTTACATGTCTCTCCAGATTGCCGCAACTCCTGTGATCACTTGTGAACGCAACGATTTCTGTATTTTTGTTTCCTTTTCTCCGGAAGCTTCTGCCCCTATGGTAGCTTGATTCAATGTGTTGAGGTAGAAAGAGCACTATACGGGGAGGCTTATACTCATGTGTTTGAATATCTCTGGCATTTTCTCCTACGCTCTGAAAGAGAGACTAAGGGAGGAAATGAACCCTGAATTTTACTGTATCCTCCCAAAGAGGCTAAGTTTTAAATTAGTATATTGGATAATAATGTCTGTTTAGTGAATACTTAGAGTTTTATATTTATTATAGAGTATTTCAAATAATCTTGTATTCATATTATTATCTCCACTTAAAGATGTGGGTGCTCAGAAAGGTTAAGTAAGTTGTCCAAGGTCCATAGAGCAAGTATTTTGCAAAATTAAATTCAAATGTAGTTTTTTCGGATTTCCCTGAGTCAAGGCATGTTTCCAGTGCTCACCATTTTAATAATGAAGAATTGAAAAATCACATAAGGCATCCATGAACCCTCAATGCTGGAATCATTTCCTTTCTTTGAGGCTTCTAGAGCACAGATGGGCTCCCTGGCTTGGCATTGTAATTGACTGCTCACTTATTTTCTTTCTTATTTTCTTTCTTAGACTGACTAAGCGTTCTTGGCAGGCAGGTATTGGGCCCTATACACTGTATTCCTGGAGCACAGCATGATATTTAGCATGTAGAAGCTGTGTAACAAATTGTTTAATAAACTAATGGATGATAGTAAAAATTCGTTTATACTACAAAAGGTAGTCTTGAGTAAATTATTGAAGATGTTTGTACCCCAATTCCATTTCTTCATTTGTAAAGTAGATACTATTTGCTTTAAGTAAGTAATCTCTGAGTTCCTTTCCAGCTATAAAGACCTGTAATACTAAATAATATGTATATGTTATAAAAGCTTAAAATCATGTATTTGTGTGCACAATAAGGAAGAATGATAAGAAATTAACTAATCTTTTCTTGATTCAGCAGTTTGAGGTAATAATGTTACTCAATATAATGCTTTGATTATGATTATAAATGTCAGGATGCAATCTGTGTTAGCTATGAACTGAAAAATGGACATGTTTTGTAGAAATTCCATATGCTATTTACAGACAGGTACAAAATTTTCTTATAAAGTCTAAGAAGAATTACTCACACAAAAGATTACAGCTAGCTATAAAAAGTCAATGTAGTCCTTACTTATGAACATTCCAATTATTCTAATAAATGTGGATGGTAGTGTGATATAAACACAGACATGAATCACCATGGTTTTAGAGAATATGAATTTCTTAACTTAATTGCATACTTTTCATGGAAACCCAAAGAACAGATTTGTTTTTCCCATTCTAAATGTGGAAGAATTTTGAATGGAATTTTTTTGGGGAAATCCAAAGAGACAAATCACATAAATTAGCCTGATGTTTCATGTGTTTATGTATATTATTTGAGCCTGTAACTGAAACAGGCTAGAGTTTAGCTCTGGGATATACAGGTGGAAACACTTAGTGGGAACTGTATGCTGGTCACACACAAGCATTCTGAGGGAAAAGACCAGAACACTCACCAAAGAATAAAGAGCCCTTTAGATTTTTACCTACAAAGTAAAGCCAGACAATTTCTAGTTGGGGACTCCCTTATTACTAAGGGGTAAATGCTGGAGGTGGGGTGTAGGAAGTACTAGGGCTACCTAAAAGTAGTTTTATGAACTTTTAGCACAGTAGTTCCTGCTGTTAGTCACAATAGGACTGCAAATTTGGGGAGACTCTCTTACCCAATTGACTTAAAAGCAGATTTCAATCTCCTATCCCAATGAGGTTATAACCAACGAAGCAAACTAAAGAATAAAAAACTCAGAACCTGTTTTTGGCCACAATATTCAATGTTTATAATCTAAACTTTGCAAAGTTCATATATATTTTCCTTAAAATCAAATAGATATGTGTCCTTCTTACAATTTTAATTCTTCTTAGGATAGGGGAGTATATTCATTTCATTTTGAGATGTCTTTGCTTGTTCTATTCTGTTCAATTGATGTTTGTTTTTTTTAAGAAGAGGAAACAAATTATAACTTAGGACCCTGTTCTTCTAACAACGCATTGATTTGATATTAAGAATAAAAATATAGAAGCAATGAGCAAGATGGCAGAGGAGTAGGAGACCTAATTTCGTCTGGTCCCAGGAATTCAGCAAGATAGGGATCAAGCCATTCTGAACACCCATGAACTCAACAGGAGATCTAAGAAAAGAATAGCAGCAACTCTCTGAACAGAAAAGCAACCACTTTCTGGAAGGTAGGACATACAAAGTGAATCTGAGGAGATATTCGGGAAGATAGACGGCAGGGGAGGGGGGCCTCCATCAGCCACTACTGGCAAATGATAGAGCAGCAGAAGACAAAATCAGAACTTTTAGAAGTCTGCTCCGCTGAGGGACATCACTCCAGTGGCTAAGCAGGAGGTGGAAACCTCACTGGGACAGTGTGGTCTCAGGACCCTTGGGATCACAGAAAGACCGGGGGTGCCTGAGTGCAGCAGAACTCCCAGGTATCAGAGCAGGAAAGCCAGCTGCAGAGATGAAGCCGAGGAGTGGGCTCTCAGCTCAGGGTTGCCATAAACCATGATCTGTGGCACAGTTGGGCCACTGCTCCTCCAGCAGGGACCCAACAAGTGGCAGATCCAGGGAGACTCCCCTTCCTCCCCCGGGAGGAGCAGCATGGGAATGCACCACAGGAATCTCCTGGGTTTAAAGACTCCAAACAGGGTCGTGTGCCAGAGATAGAAATGCTTGGTCACAGGCCAGGTGACCACGGAGTGTGACCAGAGACCGGGGAGATGAGTGATTGATTGCTTTTCTCTGGTGGCTCACTGAGGAGGGAGGCCCTGGGTTCTTGGCTCCTCCGGGGCAGAGATTGGGAGGCCACCATTTTCACTCTCATCCTCCAAAGCTGTATGGAGAGCTTGCAGGGAACAAAAGCTCCCCAGAGCAGACCCAAGCAGATTACTTAGCCTGGACCCAGCAAGGGTGGGGCAATTCCACCTCTGGCAAAGACATTTGAGAACCACCGCAACAGACCCCTCCCCCAGAAGATCAGTGAGAACAGCCCGCCAAGACCAAGTTTACCAATCAATGACAACGGCAGAACACCAACACTAGGGGAATACAGCATAGAGAATTCATGGCTTTAGTCCCCCTGATTCTTTAGTCTTTTAAAGTTAATTTTTTTAATTTTCTTTTTTTCTTTTTCTTTTTCCCTTTTCAATGAACATCTTATCAACCCCCTTTTTTAAAAATCCTTATTATTTTTCATTTTTAGAGTCATATTCTATCTCTTCATAGTAGTTAACCTTATTTTTAGTTTATATATATAAGTTGTTCTCTCTTTAAAATTCTGGGATACACTTTCTTCTAACAGACCAAAATATACCCTAAATCTCTAGCGTATGGCTTTGTTCTAGTTTCCTGCCTGATCACATTCTCTCCCTACCCTTTTTTAAATTTCTCTTCTTTCTTTTTTCAACCACCTTCTTATCTTAAATTCCTTTTATAAAATCTTTTATAATTTTCATCTTTACGGTCATATTCCATCCCGTCATCGTATTTACTGTTATTTTTGTACATATATGAACTTTTCTTTCTCTAAAATTTTGGGAGGCAATTTCTTCTAACAGACCAAAATATACCCAAAATCTAGTGTGTAGCACTCATCTATTCACCAGCCTGATCATATTTGATCATATTCTTTTTGTTTTTGTTTTTCTTTTTTTTTCTTTCTTTCCCTTTCTTTTCCCCCGGTTTTAGGTCTCTTCTGATTTGTTCAGCGTTTTATTTTTCTGGGGTAGTTGTTACAATGTTAGCATTTTGTTCTCTCGTTCATCCATTCTTCTCTGGACAAAATGACAAGACAGAAAAAATCATCTCAAAAAAAAGACAAGAGGAAGTACCGACTGCCAGGGACCTAATCAATACAGACATTAGTAAGATGTCGGAACTAGAGTTCAGAATGACGATTTTAAAGATACTAGCTGGGATTGAAAAAAGCATGGAAGATACTAGAGAAACCCTATTTGGAGAAATAAAAGAACTAAAATCTAACCAAGTTGAAATCAAAAAGGTTATTAATGAGGTGCAATAAAAAATGGAGGAACATCACTGCTGGGGGGGGGGGCGGAGCAAGATGGCGGAGGAGTAGGAGACCTGGATTTCGTCTCCTCTCAGGAATTCAACTGGATAGGGATAAACCCATTCTGAACACCTACGAACTCAACAGGAGATCGAAGAAAAGAAGAGCAATAACTCTCTCATGAGAAAAGCAACCACTTTCTGGAAGGTAGGACGTGCGGAGAAGTGAATCCGAGGCGATATTCGGGAGGATAGACGGTGGGGGAGGGGCCTCCATCAGCCGCTTCTGGCAAGTGATAGAACCACGGAGCACAAAATTGGAACTTTTAAAAGTCTGCTCCGCTGAGGGACGTCACTCCGGTGGCTAAGCGGGGGGTGGAACCCTCCGGGACAGTGTGGTCTCAGGACCCTCAGAACCCTCCGGGACAGTGTGGTCTCAGGACCCACAGAAAGACTGGGGGTGCCTGAGTATGGCAGAGCTCCCAGGTAACGGAGCAGGGAAGTCGGTTGCAGAGGCGGAGCCCAGGTGCGGGCTCTCAGCTCGGGGTTGCCATAAACCGTGATCCACAGCACCGTCGGGCCACTGCTCCTCCAGCAGGGACCCAACAAGTGGCAGATCTGGGGAGACTCACCTTCCTCACCCAGGAGGAGCCACACGGGAGAGCACCGCAGGGATCTGCTGGGTTTGGAGATTCCACCCCGGGTCGGGTGCCAGAGATAGAAACGCGCGGTCACAGGCCAGGTGAGCACGGAGTGCGGCCGGAGACTGGGGAGACGGGAGTGACTGACAGCTTTTCTCTGGGTCTCATTGAGAAGCGGGGCCCCGAGTCCTTGGCTCCTCTGGGGTGGAGATTGGGAGGCCGCCATTTTCACTCTCCGCCTCCAAAGCTGTACAGAAAGATCGCAGGAACAAAAGCCCCAGAGAGCAAACCCGAGCAGATTACTTAGCCAGGAGAGGGAAAGGGCGGGGCAATTCTGCCTCCGGCAAAGACATTTGGAAACCACGGCAACAGGCCCCTGCCCAGAAGATCAGCGAGAACAGCCAGCCAAGACCAAGTTTACTGATCAATGAGAACGGCAGAACTCCAGCGCTAGGGGACTACTGCACATAGAATTCATGGCTTTTTTACCATTATCCTATAGTCTTTCAAAGTTAATTTTTTTAACTGTCTTTTTGTCTTTTATTTTCTTTTTGAATTTTTCTTTTTCCCTTTTTCAACCAACATCTTATCAATCCCTTTTTAAAAAAAAAAAATTTTTATTTTTCATTTTTAGAGTCATATTCTATCCCTTCATAGTAGTTACCCGTATTTTTGGCTTATATATATAAGTTGTTCTCTCTTTAAAATTTTGAGATAGTTTCTTCTAACAGATTAAAATATACCCTAAATCTCTAGTATATGGTGTTTTCTATTCCCCTGCCTGATCACATCCTCTCCCTTTTTTTTTTCTTTTTTTAAATCCTCCTCTTTCTTTTTTCAAACAACTTCTTATCAATTCCTTTTATAAATTTTTTTATAATTTCCATTTTTACAGTCATATTCCATCCCTTCATCATATCAACCCTTATTTTTGTACATATATATGTTTTTCTTTCTTTAAAATTTTCGGAGACACTTTCTTCTAAAAGACCAAAACACACCCCAAATCTAGTGTGTGGCACTGACTATAAACCAGCCTGATCATATTTGATCACATTCTGGTTTTGTTGTTGTTGTTGTTGTTGTTTTGCTTTGTTTGTTTTTGTTTTTATCTTTATCTTTTTCTTTTTTTTCTTTTTCTGCTTTCTCTCTTTCCCTTCCTTTTCCCACTACTTCAGGTCTTTTCTGATTTGTTTAGAGTATATTTTCTGGGGACATTGTTACCCTGTTAGCATTTTGTTCTCTCATTAATCTATTCTCCTCTGCACAAAATGACAAGACAGAAAAAATCACCTCAACAAAAAGAACAAGAGGTAGTACCGACTGTCAGGGACCTACTCAATACAGACATTAGTAAGATGTCAGATCTAGAGTTCAGAATCATCACTTTAAAGATACTAGCTGGGCTTGAAAAAAACATGGAAGTTATTAGAGAAACCCTTTCTGGAGAAGTAAAAGAACTAAAATCCAACCAAGTAGAAATCAAAAAGTCTATTAATGAGGTGCAGTCAAAAATGGGGGCGCTAACTGCTAGAATAAATGAGGCAGAAAAGAGAATCAGTAATATAGAAGATGAAATGATGGAAAATAAAGAAGCTGAGAAAAAGAGAGATAAACAACTACTGGATCACGAGGGCAGAATTCGAGAGATAAGCGATACCATAAGAACAAACAACATTAGAATAATTGGGATCCCAGAAGGAGAAGAAAGAGAGAGAGGGGCAGAAGGTATAATGGAGCAAATTATAGCAGAGAACTTCCCTAATTTGGGGACGGAAACAGGCATGAAAATCCAGGAAGCACAGAGAACCGCTCTCAAAACCAATAAAAATAGGTCAACACCCCGACATCTAATAGTAAACCTTACGAGTCTCATAGACAAAGAGAAAATCCTGAAGGCAGCTCGTGAGAAGAGATCTGTAACCTACAAGGGAAGAAACATTAAATTGGCAACAGACCTATCCACAGAGACCTGGCAGGCCAGAAAGGACTGGCAGGATATATTCAGAGCACTAAATGAGAAAAATATGCAGCCAAGAATACTCTATCCAGCTAGGCTGTCATTGAAAATTGAAGGAGAGATAAAAAGCTTCCAGGACAAACAAAAACTAAAGGAATTTGCAAAGACAAAACCAGCCCTACAGGAAATCTTGAAAAGTGTCCTCTAAGCAAAGAGAGAGCCTAAAAGCAACATAGAACAGAAAGGAACACAGACAATATACAGTAACAGTCACCTTACAGACAATACAATGGCACTAAATTCCTATCTTTCAATAGTTACCCTGAATGTAAATGGGCTCAATGCCCCAATCAAAAGACACAGGCTATCAGACTGGATTAAAAAACAAGACCCATTGATATGCTGTCTGCAAGAGACTCATTTTAGACCCAAAGACACCCCCAGATTGAAAGTGAGGGGGTGGAAAACAATTTACCATGCTACTGGACACCAAAAAAAAGCTGGGGTGGCAATCATTATATCAGACAAATTAGATTTTAAACCAAAGACTGTAATAAGAGATGAGGAAGGACACTATATCATACTTAAAGAATCTATCAAACAAGAAGATCTAACAATTGTAAATATCTATGCCCCTAACATGGGAGCAGCCAATTATATAAGCCAATTAATAACAAAAGCAAAGAAACACATTGACAACAATACAATAATAGTGGGGGACTTTAACATCCCCCTCACTGAAATGGACAGATCATCTAAGCAAAAGATCAACATGGAAATAAAGACTTTAAATGACACACTGGACCAAATGGACTTCACAGACATATTTAGAACATTCCACCCCAAAGCAACGGAATACACATTCTTCTCTCATGCCCATGGAACATTCTCCAGAATAGATCACATCCTAGGTCATAAATCAGGTCTCAACCGGTACCAAAAGATTGGGATCATTCGCTGCCTATTTTCAGACCACAATGCTTTGAAACTAGAACTCAATCACAAAAGGAAAGTTGGAAAGAACTCAAATACATGGAGGCTAAAGAGCATCATACTGAAGAATGAATGGGTCAACCAGGAAATTAAAGAAGAATTTAAAAAATACATGGAAACAAATGAAAATGAAAACACAACTGTTCAAAATCTTTGGGATGCAGCAAAGGCAGTCCTAAGAGGAAAGTATATAGCAATACAAGCCTTTCTCAAGAAACAAGAAAGGTCTCAAGTACACAACCTAACCCTACACCTAAAGGAGCTGGAGAAAGAACAGCAAATAAAGCCTAAACCCAGCAGGAGAAGAGAAATAATAAAGATCAGAGCAGAAATCAATGAAATAGAAACTAAAAGAACAGTACAACAGATCAACGAAACTAGGAGCTGGTTCCTTGAAAGAATGAAAAAGATTGATAAACCCCTGGCCAGACTTATCAAAAAGAGAAGAGAAATGACCCAAATCAACAAAATCATGAATGAAAGAGGAGAGATCACAACCAACACCAAAGAAATACAAACACTTATAAGAACATATTATGAGCAACTCTATGCCAGCAAATTAGATAACCTGGAAGAGATGGATGCATTCCTAGAGATGTATCAACTACCAAAACTGAACCAGGATGAAATAGAAAACCTGAACAGACTTATAACCAACAAGGAAATTGAAGCAGTCATCAAAAATCTCCCATAAAACAAAAGCCCAGGGCCAGATGGCTTCCCAGGGGAATTCTACCAAACATTTCAAGAAAAATTAATACCAATTCTTCTGAAACTGTTCCAAAAAATAGAAATGGAAGGAAAACTTCCGACTCATTTTATGAGGCCAGCATTACCTTGATCCCAAAACCAGACAAAGACCCCATCAAAAAGGAGAATTACAGACCAATAACCCTGATGAACATGGATGCAAAAATTCTCACCAAAATACTAGCCAAAAGGATCCAACAGTACATTAAAAGGATTATTCATCATGACCAAGTGGGATTTATCTCTGGGCTGCAAGGTTGGTTCAACATCCACAAATCAATCAATGTGATACAATACATTAACAAAAGAAAGAACAAAAACCATATGATCCTCTCAATAGATGCAGAAAAAGCTTTTGACAAAGTACAGCATCCTTTCTTGATCAAAACTCTTCAGACTATAGGGATCGAGAGTACATAGTTCAATATCATAAAACCTATCTATGAAAAACCTACAGCGAATATTATTCTCAATGGGGAAAAACTGAGAGCTTTCCCCCTAAGGTCAGGAACGCGGCAGGGATGTCCACTATCACCACTGCTATTCAACATAGTATTGGAAGTCCTAGCCACAGCAATCAGACAACAAAAAGAAATCAAAGGCATCCAAATTGGCAAAGAAGAAGTCAAACTCTCACTCTTTGCAGATGATATGATACTTTTTCTGGAAAACCCAGAAGACTCCACCCCAAAACTGCTAGAACTCATACAGGAATTCAGTAAAGTGGCAGGATATAAAATCAATGCACAGAAGTCAGTGGCATTCATATACACCAACAGCAAGACAGAAGAAAGAGAAATTAAGGAGTCCATCCCATTTATAATTGCACCCAAAACCATAAGATACTAGGAATAAATCTAACCAAAGAGACAAAGGATCTATACTCAGAAAACTATAAAATACTCATGAAAGAAATTGAGGAAGACACAAAGAAATGGAAAAACGTTCCATGATCATGGATTGGAAGAATAAATATTGTGAAGATGTCAATGCTACCTAGAGCAATCTACACATTCAAAGCAATCCCTAACAAAATACCATCCAGTTTTTTCAAAGAAATGGAACAAATAATCCTAAAATTTGTATGGAACCAGAAAAGACCCCGCATAGCCAGAGGAATGCTGAAAAAGAAAAGCAAAGCCGGTGGCATCACAATTCCGGACTTCAAGCTCTATTACAAAGCTGACATCATCAAGACAGCATGGTACTGGCACAAAAACAGGCACATAGATCAGTGGAACAGAATAGAGAGCCCAGAAATGGACCCTCAACTCTATGGTCAACTAATCTTTGACAAAGCAGGAAAGAATGTCCAATGAAACAAAGACAGTCTCTTCAACAAATGGTATTGGGAAAATTGGATAGCCACATGCAGAAGAATGAAACTGGACCATTTCCTTACACCACACACAAAAATAGACTCCAAATGGTTGAAAGACCTCAATGTGAGACAGGAGTCCATCAACATCCTAAAGGAGAACACAGGCAGCAACCTCTTTGACCTCAGCCGAAGCAACTTCTTCCTAGAAACATCGCCAAAGGCAAGGGAAGCAAGGGCAAAAATGAACTATTCGGACTTCATCAAGATAAAAAGCTTTTGCAAAGCAAAGGAAATAGTCAACAAAACCAAAAGACAACCGACAGAATGGGAGAAGATATTTGCAAATGACATATCAGATAAAGGGCTAGTATCCAAAATCTATAAAGAACTCATCAAACTCAACACCCAAAGAACAAAGAATCCAATCAAGAAATGGGCAGAAGACATGAACAGACATTTTTCCAAAGAAGACATCCAAATGGCCAACAGACACATGAAAAAGTGCTCAATATCGCTCAGCATCAGGGAAATCCAAATCAAAACCTCAGTGAGATACCACCTCACACCAGTCAGAATGGCTAAAATTAACAAGTCAGGAAACGATAGATGTCGGTGGGGATGCGGAGAAAGGGGAACCTTCCTACACTGTTGGTGGGAATGCAAGCTGGTGCAGCCACTCTGGAAAACTGTATGGAGGTTCCTCAAAAAGTTGAAAATAGAGCTACCATATGATCCAGCAATTGCACTACTGGGTATTTACCCCAAAGATACAAAAGTAGGGATCCGAAGGGGTACGTGCACCCCGATGTTTATAGCAGCAATGTCCACAATAGCCAAACTGTGGAAAGAGCCAAGATGTCCATCGACAGATGAATGGATAAAGAAGAGGTGGTATATATATACAATGGAATATTATGCAGCCATCAAAAGGAATGGAATCTTGCCATTTGCAACCATGTGGATGGAACTGGAGGGTATTATGTTGAGTGAAATAAGTCAAACAGAGAAAGACATGTATCATATGATCTCGTCTGATATGAGGAATTCTTAATTGCAGGAAACGAACAGGGTTGCTGGAGTGGGGTGTGGGGTGGGAGGGATGGGGTGACTGGGTGGTAGACAGTGGGGAGGGTACGTGCTCTGGTAAGTGCTGTGAATTGTGCAAGACTGTTGAATCTCAGATCTGTACCTCTGAAACAAATAATGCAATATATGTTAAGAAAAAAAAAAAAGAAGAAGGTAGCAGGAGGGGAAGAATGTAGCGGGGAAAATCGGAGGGGTAGATGAACCATGAGACACGATGGACTCTAAAAAACAAACAGGGTTCCAGAGGGGAGGGGGGTGGGAGGATGGGTTAGCCTGGTGGTGGGTATTGAGGAGGGCACATTCTTCATTTAGCACTGGGTGTTATGCACAAACAATGAATCATGGAACACTTCATCTAAAACTAATGATGTAATGTATGGGGATTAACATAAGAATAAAATTTAAAAAATAAAAATAAAATGGAGGCTCTAACTGCTAGGATAAATGAGGCAGAAGAGTAAATTAGTGATATCGAAGGACAAATGATGGAAAATAAAGAAGGTGAGAAAAAGAGAGATAAACAACTACTGGACCATGAAGGCAGAATTCGAGAGATAAGTGATACCATTAGATGAAACAACATTAGAATAATTGGGATCCCAGAAGAAGAAGAAAGAGAGAGAGGGGCAGAAGGTATATTGGAGCAAATTATAGCAGAGAACTTCCCTAATATGGGGAAGGAAACAGGCATCATAATCCAGGAGGCACAGAGAACCCCTCTCAAAATCAATAAAAATAGGTCAACACCCCAACATCTAATAATAAAACTTATGAGTCTCAGAGACAAAGAGAAAATCCTGAAAGCAGCTTGGGATAAGAGATCTGTATCCTACAATGGTAGAAACATTAGATTGGCAACAGACCTATCCACAGAGACCTGGCAGGCCAGAAAGGACTGGCAGGATATATTCAGAGCACTAAATGAGAAAAATATGCAGCCAAGAATACTCTATCCAGCTAGGCTGTCATTGAAAATAGAAGGACAGATATAAAGCTTCCAGGACAAACAAAAACTAAAGGAATTTGCAAACACAAAACCAGCCCTACAAGAAATATCGAAAGGGGTCCTCCAAGCAAGAAGAGAGTCTAAAAGTAACATAGACCAGAAAGGAACACAGACAATATAGAGTAACAGTCACCTTACAGGCAATACAATGGCACTAAATTCCTATCTTTCCATAGTTACGTGAATGTAAATGGGCTCGATGCACCAATCAAAAGACACAGGGTATCAGATTGGATAAAAAAACAAGACCTATCGATATGCTGTCTGCAAGAGACTCATTTTAGACCCAAAGACACCCCCAGATTGAATGTGATGGGGCGGGAAACCATTTACCGTGCTAATGGACACCAAAAGAAAGCTGGAGTGGCAATCATTATATCAGACAAATTAGATTTTAAACCAAAGACTGTAATAAGAGATGAGGAAGGACACTATATCCTACTTAAAGGATCTATCCAGCAAGAAGATCTAACAATTGTAAATATCTATGCCCTTAACATGGGAGCAGCCAATTATATAAGCCAATTAATAACAAAAGCAAAGAAACACATTGACAACAATACAATAATAGTGGGGGACTTTAACCCCCCCTCACTGAAATGGACAGATCATCTAAGCAAAAGATCAACATGGAAATAAAGACTTTAAATGACACACTGGACCAAATGGACTTCACAAACATATTCAGAACATTCCATTTTAAAACACAGAATACACATTCTTCTCTAGTGCCCATGGAACATTCTCCAGAATAGATCACATCCTAGGTCACAAATCAGGTCTCAACCTGTACCAAAAGATTGGGATCATTCCCTGCATATTTTCAGACCACAATGTTTTGAAACTAGAACTCAATCACAAGAGGAAAGTCAGAAAGATCTCAAATACATGGAGGCTAAAGAGCATCCTACTAAAGAATGAATGGGCCAACTGGAAAATTAAAGAAGAATTTAAAAAAAAAAGCATGGAAACCAATGAAAATGAAAACACAACTGTTCAAAATCACAGGGATGCAGCAAAAGCGGTCTTAAGAGGAAAGTATATAGCAATACAAGCCTTTCTCAAGAAACAAGAAAGGTCTCAAATACACAACCTAACCCTAACCTAAAAGTCTTGGAGAAAGAACAACAAATAAAGCCTAAATTCAACAGGAGAAGAGAAATAATAAAGATTAGAGCAGAAATCAATGAAATAGAAACCAAAAGAACAGTAGAACAGATCAACGAAACAAGGAGCTGGTTCTTTGAAAGAATTAACAAGATTGATAAACCCCTGGCCAGACTTATCAAAAAGAAAAGAGAAAGGACCCAAATCAACAAAATTATGAATGAAACAGGAGAGATCACAACCAACACCAAAGAAATACAAACACTTATAAGAACATATTATGAGCAACGCTATGCCAGCGAATTAGATATTCTGGAAGAAATGGATGCATCCCTAGAGATGTATCAACTACCAAAACTGAACCAGGAAGAAATAGAAAACCTGAACAGACCTATAACCACTAAGGAAATTGAAGCAGTCATCAAAAATCTCCCAAAAAACAAAAGCCCAGGGCCAGATGGCTTCCCAGGGAAATTCTACTGAACATTTAAAGAAGAATACCTATTCTTCTGAAACTGTTCCAAGAAATAGAAATGGAAAGAAAACTTCCAAACTCATTTTATGAGGCCAGCATTACCTTGATCCCAAAACCAGACAAAGACCCCATCAAAAAGGAGAATTACAGACCAATATCCTTGATGAACATGGATGCAAAAATTCTCACCAAAATACTAGCCAATAGGATACAACAGGAGATGAACCATGAGAGACTATGGACTCTGAGAAACAAACTGAGGGTTCTAGAGGGGAGGGAGGTGGAGGGATGGGGTAGCCTGGTGATGGGTATTAAAGAGGGCACATATTGAATGGAGCACTGGGTGTTATATGCAAACAGTGAATCATGGAACACTACATCAAAAACTAATGATGTAATGTATGGTCATTAACACAACATAATAAAATAAAATTTTAAAAAAGAATAAAAATATAATATTGATGATAGTACATAGCATTTACCAAGCACTATTATATGCAAAAAGTTTACTAGGCATCTTCCATTATTATTGCACTTAATTTTCAAAGGAACCTATCAGTAAATACCTTCTCTATATTTGTTCTCTTTTTCAAATGAGAAATTAAATCTCAGAGAACTAAAATGAGTTGCTCAAGATTGCATAGTTAGTGATGAATCACCCTGGGATTCGGATTTCCACAAGCCTGTGTTCTTTCATAGCACCTCTGATTCTCCTCCCTGCCTGCACAGATTTGCCCAAGGAACTTAAATCAAAATTCCCTAGCCCTGTGCCACCTCACACTGGTGGGCACAGGTCTCTGGGTGGTGTAGGAGGCATCTTGCATAGACCACCCTACTGTATATGCTGGTTCCCATTGAGGTGTGGTCATTGACCTAAGTCTAGTACAGACCTCCCCCACCCCCTGGGACTTTGTTATTCAGAGACCAACTACCCAACTGATCTGTTTCTCAGGCATCTCACACCCATATTACTGTTAACATGTTCTCCTTTTCTGAATATAAACTAAAATTTTCACTTCTACTTTGTCAATATGTATGAAACTCCATAACATGAACAGTTCCTGGCATTCTGGAGGGTTCTAAGTATATCACAGGCCTTGCACTTGGGGGCCTGACAACCTGGCTGGGTGATACAGGAATAGGAGCCAGCTGGGGTCCTGTCAGCACACCCTCATTGACATGCACAGATGAAATCATTTAGTAGTCAACCCATCAAAATGACAAAGCTTCCATAGGTCCTATCTTCCTGTTATTTTGAGACAGAAGGAATAGTAGGGATAGAACTTGCTGTGTGCCAGGCCCTATTCCCAGTACTCTGTCCCTATATGTGTTAATTCATAATCTTCACAACTCTTCACTATTAATATCTCCATTTTGCTGCTGAGATGCATGTCACACAGGAAGTGTGACTAATGGAGCTAGGTTTCAAACGTAGGCCATCTGGCCCTAGAGTCCATAGTAATAATCAGTAATAACCACTATGAGGGAAGGAGGGTGCCAAATGTTTCTATACCTGTTAGAAAATTAGAAAGTCAGGTAAGCAATAAGCAAAATATTACCAGTCGTTCTTCTACCCACTGTTAATATTTTTGTAAATATCCTTGTAGATTTTACTTTTTATGTATATATAAATACATAATATTTGTGGGTTTTTTAAGAAACAAAAATCATAACCTGAATATTATTTATAAGGATTTAAATTATTGACCTTTAACTTGTTGACAAAAATACTTCTTTGGGGGCAATACAGAGGAATATATAGGAATTTATAAGATACCATTCTTGTGGCACCTCTTGATTTTTCTATTTAAGAATGCCTTCTTCTGAGTCTTCAATAGAAAGATTTTTGCCAATGTCAATGCTAAATATTAAGTATTTTGAAAATATGTATTACCCCTCTTCTACATGTAAAACTTAGCTCATCACCTCCCTTTGGTACTGTAACTCCCAAGTGCCTCTCATTTTTATTCTATGTCAATTCCAATCTATTCTCTCATATCTGTCCTTTCAGAATGAGTGTTGTTTTGGCTGAATCCAGTTTATTCCCATTTTTCTCTCTTCAATTTTAATGTCTGAAACTGTCATCAGAGTTGTACTCTATTCTAAGGCTATGACTTAATAGTAAGCAACTACCCATTTGTAGAATAGATTACAGATCAGGATAATTTAAATGTGTGAAGCTCCCTTGAGTGAGTGAATGCTGAGAATTGAATGGATTACTCATGTGTCTATCACCCCAATACTCCTAGAGCATTGTCTGTATCCTAGTCTCTATGTACTTTTAGGGGGATGGTAATTTTAGGCCTTTTCTCTGCTCCATTTTCTTTCTTCATTTTCTTTTCCAATCCAAAGTCCTTTTCACTTTCCTCTGTTCTTCCTCCTAGATTTTGACCTATCAGAAGTTGCTAATCAATGCCTAGTTCAAGGACCATTTTCTCCATAAAGTTTTTGTTCTTTCCCTTCAACTAGGCATAATGTATTACTCTTTCTTTGTCTTCTCAGAGCATGTTTCTTACTTCTATTGTAGTAGTTCTCTTATTTTGCTCTGTTATGATTATCTGTGAATTGTCTTATGAGTTCTACTAGACCAGAAACTACCAGGTAACTAGGGCTTAATCTTCTGTATTTCCCTCTGCACTGGCCCAGTGCCTGACACATGTATATTTTTATACTGATAAATAAGTGAGGGAATGAATAGGTGGTTGAATAAACATGGGATCTTGAAATCTAAGTCCCAAGATTGTGTCTTTTTTTCCTAAATAATTTTGTGGATTTGGAAACTGGAGGCTAAGCCCAGACATTGGGTGCTCTAGGACCCTTATTCAAAGGAAACTTGAAAACTCAGTCACTGTAACAAGGGTTTGCCTCTATAGCCTTTGGATAGGAGGGTTTATTATGAGAGATTTTACAGGACCGCCATAAACAGTGAGTAAACAAGAACAAGGAAAACAAATGTGACAACCGTGGGTCTGTTTATTTCCTTTATTTATGTTCTGTCTTCTGTCTTTAGATTAATTTCTATATCAGAAGCTTTGGAGGCAGTTGTTGTGCTGGTCTTTAATTAAATATGAGTGAGTGAGTGTGTGTGTGTGTGTGTATGCATGTGTACACACCCCCTGATGTTGGACTGAAGAGCAAAAAATTTAATCACATAAACAATTAACAAGATTTCCCATGGTTTGAAATGCATTAACAGTCACCGACACCCCATATTTCATTGTGTCCCTTGGGTTGTAGATGCTACAGTTATAGATCTTCAAGTGGGAGGGTCCAGCTCACTGAGGTCAGACTGATTTATTCACTCCCCAGTCTTCACTCAGTTTTTCATGAAGAAGCTCAGATGAATATGGACAAAGCAGCTCAGTGTTCCATATTGAGTGTAAGTCTCAGAATCTACTTCAAACACAAAAGTCTAGTTTTGGGCCATGTGGTCTTTCACACTGAATTCCATGCTGTCCATTCAACTTCTCATTAGAGATGTCTGGTCAGGGGGAAGTCAAGGAAAGCCTGGTTGGGCTTAGTTCCTCAGCAACTTCAAGGCAGCAGGTTTCATAACCTGGAAAACCCAGGAGCCATACTTTATATGGAGAAGGGGACTGAAATAATTTCTGGGAGACCTATCTAGCCCTGACTTGCATTAATTTCTTATATTCTTGGGCCTTATTAGATCTCAGTTTTCTACTTACTTACCTCATAGGATTATTTTAAAAACTGAAAGCTCTAAGCAGACCTCCAAAGCTTGACTGGACCCCTCATGAAATGTTTCTGTCATCATATACCTCCTGAATGGCCTCCAGGTGAAACTTTCATTGAGGTACACTATCACTGAAGATTTACACTGGAGAGAAAAATACCACAAATACCCTTAAAATGTGTCCGCAGAAGTCTGAAATTGGTGTTTCCTTTGGTTTAGATTTGTGCTGGTAGGTAGAAGGAGGGAAATGAATGTGTCTCTGGATAGTTTTTGCTTCACTGATAGGGTTCTACCAATGCTCCACTTATTAAAAATATGTAGATTGAGGTGCTAAGAGAAAATAGCCTGTGCTAAGGGGAAACATTATTAATAATAAAGAAACACATTTTAGTTGGAAAACATCCCCTTGAGTCAGTACTACAAGTGGAAAGTGTTTCTCCACTGAGTGGAGAACATTTATTAGAAAATGTCAAGGCTTATGAAAAATCTGTCTTGTAGAGGCAGGAAAATAATCTCAAGCAAACATAAACTTGCAAGTAAAATGTTTTTATAGGACAAGTTGTGAGTCTGATATAGCTTCAGTTTGCCTAATGGTTAGCTACATCAAAAGAAAAAAATCATAAATATAGTATGATCTCATATGTTTTAGCTGAAGTACATTTTTCATGTCAAGCCCATAATGGGTTCTCAGAAGACAATGGGTGGAGCTGAAGTTTTAAGAGAAAAAAAAGTCTAAATTGACCAAAACATAAAATAGTGGAGGAAAGTAACATTTTGTGTGTGTGTGCAGGATTCTTGAAATTATCAGTTCACAGAAAGGGCTTTGAACTGAAAATTGTACAAATGGAAGAGAGAAGTTAAGAGTTAGACAAGATGAGAAGGACTAAGAAAGGAAATCAAAGGTCATAGTGGCTTTGGTAGGGGTTTGCCTTCAAGAGGAACATGGGTTGAGGGAAATGAATACACAGCTACTCTGTCTCAGTTGTTACTGTGGACAGAGCTTGGAAAGCTTTTCCTTCAAGAGCATCTTGGATATTTGGGTCATTTCATATGGAACCCAGAAAAATGAGTAAGACCAGGGATACTGCCTGTTACCCTTAGATAAAACTTTGCCAATAAGGCCAAGATTCATATTTGGTGCCCACAAATCCATATGCACAGCTAGCATAGTCTCTAGATCAAATAAATCACCTCTCTTACCCATACCTGTCCTATCTTTCAAATTATATAGGTGTCATTGTGATTCATAAAATACAAACTCTTTGATAATCATTACTGAAGTCATAGTAAATTGTAGTCATGTAATTAAGCAATCAACACATTCTGAAAGTTACAGATAATCACAAAAGGAGGTGTCCTTAAAATTTCTGAGTTTTAAAACAAGTTCATTAAATTCATAATGGTTAGAAATCATGTGCTCCAAAGCATAACATTATAAAGATGAATTCCTTCCTCAGAACAGGAAAAGTGTTTAGAGAACCCTGGCTGACCTTGTTGTGTATTGCAACAGCTGGCTGACAACTGGCCCCACAGATCGCTAATAGCTTTCCTTTTTGGACTGCAGATTTGGAAAGATTGGCTCTGAAGCATTTAGTAGAGAGAAAATCACACTGGAAAGCAAGAGAATGTTTGTTATTGTTGTTGTTGTTTTGTTTGTTTTTATGAAAAGTGTAGACTGTGATAGCAGCAAGAAACCAGCTGTGAGATGGAAGACACGGGAGGACCGGATCTGGGTTAAAGCAGAAAATACAGGGATATGTCTGAGAAGCACCCCCAACAGTAGTAGCAAGGGTAAACTCTCTCACCTGCCCCTCCACCCTTCCCTAGGCAGAATGATGGTCCACAAAGATGTTCACATCCTAATCCCTGGAAACTGTGACTGTTACTTTACATGGCAAGAGGAACTTTGTAGATGGACTTAAGGACCCTAAAATGGGGAGATTATTCTGTATTATCCAGGTGGGCCCAATGTTATCACACAGATCCTTAACAGCAGAGAATCTTTTTCAGCTGTGGTCGGAGACAGAGATGCGCCAACAAAAGAAAGGTAAGAAAGATGTGATATTGCTGACTTTGAAAAAAGGAGGCATGTAGCCAAGGGATGTCAGCAGTGTCTAGGACCTGCAAAAGGCAAGGAAATGGATTTTCCCATAAAGCCTTTAGAAGGGAATTAAGCCCTTCTGACAATTTGATTTTAGTGCATTGACCCCCATCTGAACCTCTGACCTTCAAAACTGTAAGATCATAAATTTGTGTCCTAGTTTTTGGTAATTTGTTATGGTAGCTATAGGAAACAAATAAAAGCCCTGATCACCAGTTGGAGAGTGTTGGGGAAAGTGTGTCTTGAAGGCAATATTAGGCATGGTCCTTGAGGCCCAAGACTCCTGTAACACTTTTTGCCTCTGTGGAGCACTTGAAGTGCTAATACTTGAGCAAATGTGTCCCAGCAGATCCATCCTTATGGAGTCTTTGCAGAGTGAGTTCAGAAGACTTGGATGGTGGGGCTTTGGAATTACTAATACTAACAGAAAGCCCATTTGATAAGTGTCCTTGATGAGGGCCCATAGGAAGTCTACACAAGCAAGAGAACTTCAAAATGGGCAACTCCATTATTTCTTTAGGAATTGAGGCAATTATTAAGAAATGATCATTTAAGAGAAAACATATTATTTGCAAAAAAAAAAAAAAAAACCTCTAGAATAAACCTGGAACTATACTATTTTCAGGTTATTAAATTTAATTTACCAGATTTATTTTAAGCCCCCAATCAAATCATTTATAGGAGTACTCTTTTTTTATTATTATTATGTTAATCACCATACATCATTAGTTTTTGATGTTGTGTTCCATGATTCATTGTTTGCGTAAAACATCCAGTGCTCCATGCAGTGTGTGCCCTCTTTAATACCCATCACCAGGCTAACCCATACCCCCACTCCCTTCCCCTCTAGAACCCTCAGTTTGTTTCTTAGAATCCATAGTCTCTCATGGTTCATCTCTCCCTCCGATTTCCCCCCCTTAATTTTGCACTTCCTGCTATCTTCTTCTTTTTTTTTTTTTTTAACATATACTGTATTATTTGTTTCAGAGGTATAGGTCTGTGATTCAACAGTCTTACACAATTCACAGTGCTCACAATAGCACATACCTTCACCAATGTCTATCATCCAACCACCCCGTCCCTCCCACCCCCCACCACTCCAGCAACCCTCAGTTTGTTTCCTGAGATTAAGAATTCCTCATATCAGTGAGTTCATATGATACATGTCTTTCTCTGATTGACTTCTTTCCCTCAGCATAATACCCTCCAGTTCCATCCACATCATTGCAAATGGCAAGATTCCATTCCTTTTGATGGCTACAGAATATTCCATTGTATATATATACCACCTCTTCTTTATCCATCCATCTGTCAATGGACATCTTGGCTCTTTCCATAGTTTGGCTATTGTGGACATTGCTGCTACAAAAATCGGGGTGGACATACCCCTTCAGATCCCTACATTTGTATCTTTGGGGTAAATACCCAGTAGTGCAATTTCTGGGTCGTAAGGTAGTTCTATTTTCAACTTTTTGAAGAACCTCCATACTGTTCTCCAGAGTGGCTGCACCAGCTTGCATTCCCACCAATACTGTAGGAGGGTTCCCCCTTCTCTGCATTACCGCAAACATCTGTCGTTTCCTGACTTGTTAATTTTAGCCATTCTGACTGGTGTGAGGTGGTATCTCATTGAGCTTTTGATTTGGATTTCCCTGATGCTGAGCGATATTGAGCACTTTTTCATGTGTCTGTTGGCCATTTGGATGTCTTCTTTGGAGAAATGACTGTTCATGTCTTCTGCCCATTTCTTGATGGATCATTTGTTCTTTGGGTGTTGAGTTTGATGAGTTCTTTATAGATTTTGGATACTAGCCCTTTATCTGATATGTCATTTGCAAATATCTTCTCCCATTCTGTCGGTTGTCTTTTGGTTTTGTTGACTGTTTCTTTTGCTGTGCAAAAGCTTTTTATCTTGATGAAGTCCCAATAATTCATTTTGCCCTTGCTTCCCTTGCCTTTGGCGATGTTTCTAGGAAGAAGTTGCTGCAGCTGAGGTCGAAGAGGTTGCTGCCTGTGTTCTCCTTTAGGATTTTGATGGACTCTTGTCTCACATTGAGGTCTTTCAACCATTTGGAGTCTATTTTTATGTGTGGTGTAAGGAAATGGTCCAGTTTCATTCTTCTGTATGTGGCTGTCCAATTTTCCCAACACCATTTGTTGAAGAGACTGTCTTTGTTCCATTGGACATTCTTTCCTGCTTTGTCGAAGATGAGTTGACCATAGAGTTGAGGGTCCATTTCTGGTCTTTCTATTCTGTTCCATTGATCGATGTGCCTGTTTTTTTGCCAGTACCATACTCTCTTGATGATAACAGCTTTGTAATAGAGGTGGAAGTCCAGAATTGTGATGCCACCAGCTTTGCTTTTCTTTTTCAACATTCCTCTGGCTATGCGGGGTCTTTTCTGGTTCCATACAAATTTAAGGACTATTTGTTCCATTTCTTTGAAAAAAGTGGATGGTATTTTGATAGGGATTGCATTAAATGTGTAGATTGCTCTAGGTAGCTTAGACATCTTCACAATATTTGTTCTTCCAATCCATGAGCATGGAACGTTTTTCCATTTCTTTGTGTCTTCCTCAATTTCTTTCATGAGTATTTTATAGTTTTCTGAGTAGATTCTTTGCCTCTTTGGTTAGATTTATTCCTAGGTATTTTATGGTTTTGGGTGCAGTTGTAAATGGCATCGACTCCTTAATTTCTTTTTCTTCTGTCTTGTTGTTGGTGTATAGGAATGCCACTGATTTCTGTGCGTTGGTTTTATATCCTGTGACTTTCCTGAATTCCTGTATGAGTTCTAGCAGTTTTGGGGTGGAGTCTTTTCGGTTTTCCACAGAAAGCATCATATCATCTGCCAAGAGTGAGAGTTTGACTTCTTCTTTGCCGATTTGGATGCCTTTGATTTTTTTTTTTTTTTTTTTTTTTTTTTTGCTGCCTGATTGCTGTGGCTAGGACCTCTAGTACTATTTGAATAGCAGTGGTGATAGTGGACATCCCTGCTGTGTTCTTGACCTTAGCAGGAAAGCTCTCAGTTTTTCCCCATTGAGAATGATATTCTCAATGGCTTTTATGATATTGAGGTATGTACCCTCTATCCCTATATTCTGAAGAGTTTTGATCAAGAAAGGATGCTGTACTTTGTCAAAAGCTTTTTCTGCATCTATTGAGAGGATCATATGATTCTAGCTCTTTCTTTTATTAATGTATCAAACTGATTGATTTGTGGATGTTGAAACAACCTTGCAGCCCAGGGATAAATCCCACTTGGTCGTGGTGAATAATCCTTTTAATGTACTGTTGGATCCTATTGGCTAGTATTTTGGTAAGAATTTTTGCATCCATGTTCATCAGGGATATTGGTCTGTAATTCTCCTTTTTGATGGGGTCTTTGTCTGGTTTTGGGATCAAGGTAATGCTGGCCTCATAAAATGAGTTTGGAAGTTTTCTTTCCATTTCTTTTTTTTGAAACAGTTTCAGAAGAATGGGTATTAAGTCTTCTTTAATTGTTTGGTAGAATTCCCCTGGGAAGCCATCTGGCCCTGGGCTCTTGTTTGTTGGGAGATTTTTGATGACTTCTTCAATTTCCTTAGTGGTTATAGGTCTTTTCAGGTTTTCTATTTCTTCCTGGTTCAGTTTTGGTAGTTGATACATCTCTAGGAATGCATCCATTTCTTCCAGACAATCTAATTTGCTGGCATAGAGTTGCTCATAATATGTTCTTATAAGTGTTTGTATTTCTTTGGTTTTGGTTGTGATCTCTCCTCTTTCATTCATGATTTTATTTATTTGGGTCCTTTCTCTTTTCTTTCTGATAAGTCTGGCCAGGGGTTTATCAATCTTATTAATTCTTTCAAAGAACCAGCTCCTAGTTTTGTTGATCTGTTCTACTGTTCTTTTGGTTTCTATTTCATTGATTTCTGCTCTAATCTTTATTATTTCTCTTCTCCTTCTGGGTTTAGGCTTTATTTGCTGTTCTTTCTCTAGCTCCTTTAGGTGTAGGGTTAGGTTGTGTATTTGAGATCTTTCTTGCTTCTTGAGAAAGGCTTGTATTGCTATATACTTTCCTCTTAGGACTGCCTTTGCTGCATCCCAAAGATTTTGAACAGTTGTGTTTTCATTTTCATTGGTTTCCTTTTTTTTTTAATTCTTTAATTTCCTGGTTGACCCATTCATTCTTTAGTAGGATGCTCTTTAGCCTCCATGTATTTGAGTTCGTTCTGACTTTCCTCTTGTGATTGAGTTCTAGTTTCAAATCATTGTGGTCTGAACATATGCAGGGAATGATCCCAATCTTTTGGTACAGGTTGAGACCTGATTTGTGACCTAGGATGTGATGTATTCTGGAGAATGTTCCATGGGCACTAGAGAAGAATGTGTATTCTGTTGTTTTGAAATGGAATGTTCTGAATATATCTGTGAAGTCCATTTGGTCCAGTGTGTCATTTAAAGTCTTTATTTCCTTGTTGATCTTTTCCTTAGATGATCTGTCCATCTCAGTGAGGGGGGTGTTAAAGTCCCCTATTATTGTATTGTTGTCAATATGTTTCTTTCCTTTTATATAATTGGCTGCTCCCATGTTAAGGGCATAGATATTTACAATTGTTAGATCTTCTTGCTGGATAGACCCTTTAAGTAGGATATAGTGTCCTTTCTCATCTGTTATGATAGTTTTTGGTTTAAAATCTAATTTGTCCGATATAAGGATTGCCACTCCAGCTTCTTTTGGTGTCCATTAGCATAGTAAATTGTTTTACAAACCCTCACTTTCAATCTGGGGGCTGTCTTTGGGTCTAAAATGAGTCTCTTGCAGACAACATATCGATAGGTTTGTTATTTTATCCAATCGATAGCCTGTGTCTTTTGATTGGGGCATTTAGCCCATTTACATTCTGGGTAACTATTGAAAGATAGGAACTTAGTGCCATTGTATTGCCTGTAAGGTGACTGTTACTGTATATTGTCTGTGTTCCTTTCCAGTCTATGTTACTTTTAGGTTCTCTTTTTGCTTAGAGGACCCCTTTAAATATTTCTTGTAGGGCTTGTTTTGTGTTTGCAGATTCCTTTGGTTTTTGTTTGTCCTGGAAGCTTTTTATCTCTCCTTCTATTTTCAATGACAGCCTAGCTGGATATAGTATTCTTGGCTGCATAATTTTCTCATTTAGTGCTCTGAATATATCATGCCAGTCCTTTCTGGCCTTCCAGGTCTCTGTGGATAGGTCTGTTGCCAATCTAATGTTTCTACCATTGTAGGTTACAGATCTCTCATCCTGAGTTTTTTTCAGGATTTTCTCTGAGACTCGTAAGTTTTACTATTCGATGTCAGGGTGTTGACCTATTTTTATTGATTTTGAGAGGGGTTCTCTGTGCCTCCTGGATTTTGATGCCTGTTTCCTTCCCAAATTAGGGAAGTTCTCTGCTATAATTTGCTCCAATATACCTTCTGTCTGTCACTCTCTCTCTTCTTCTTCTGGGATACCAATTATTCCAATATTGTTTCATCTTATGGTATCACTTATCTCTCAAATTCTGCCCTCGTGATCCAGTAGTTGTTTATCTCTCTTTTTCGCACCTTCTTTATTTTCCATCATTTGATCTTCAATATCACTAATTCTCTCCTCTATCTCATTTATCCTAGCAGTTAGAGCCTCCATTTTTTTTTTTTTGACAGAGAGAGACACAGCGAGAGAGGGAACACAAGCAGGGGGAGTGGGAGAGGGAGAAGCCGGCCTCCCGCAGAGCAAGGAGCCCGATGCGGGGCTCGGTCCCAGGACCCTGGGATCATGACCTGGGCCGAAGGCAGACACTTAACGACTGAGCCACCCCGGCACCCTGAGCCTCCATTTTTGATTGCACCTCATTAATAGCCTTTTTGATTTCGATTTGGTTAGATTTTAGTTCTTTTATTTCTCCCAAAAGGGTTTCTCTAGTATCTTCCATGCTTTTTTCAAGCCCACCTAGTATCTTTAAAATTGTCATTCTGAACTCTAGTTCCGACATCTTACTAATGTCCATATTGATTAGGTCCCTGGCAGTACCAACTGGTACTGACTCTTGTTCTTTTTTTTTTGAGATGATTTTTTCCATCTTGTCATTTTGTCCAGAGGAGAATAGATGAATGAGAGAACAAAATGCTAACAGGGTAACAATGTCCCCAGATAATATACACTAAACAAATCTGAAGAGACATGAAACCAGGGGAAAAAAGGGGAAAGAAAGAAAAAAGAAAAAAAAAAGGAAAAAGATATAAAAAAAACAAACAAAAACAAACAAACATTAAAAAAACAGAACATGATCAAATATGATCAGGCTGGTGAATAGATCAGTGTCATACACTAGATTTGGGGTGTACTTTATTCTGTTAGAAGGAGTGCCTCCTAAAATTTTAAAGAAAGAAAAGCTTAGATATGTACAAAAATAAGGGTTAATATGATGAAAGGATGGAATATGACTGTAAAGATGAAAATTGTAAAAGATTTTATAAAAGGAATTGATAAGATAAGAAGTTGGTTGAAAAAAGAAAGAAGAGGATTAGAAAAAAGGGGGGGGGTAGAGAATGTGATCAGGCAGGAGATTAGAACAAAGCCATACCCTGAGATTTAAGGTATATTTTGGTCTGTTAGAAGAAACTGTATCCCAGAATTTTAGAGAGAACAGCTTATATATATATATATTTATACCTAAAGTAAGGTAACTACTATGAAGGGATAGACTATGACTCTAAAAAGGAAAAATAAAAAAGAATTTTTTTAAAGGGTTTGATAAGATGTTCATTGAAAAAGGGTAAAAGAACAATTCAAAAAAGAAAAAGAAAGTTAAAAAAAAAATAACCAAAAGACTAAAGAATCATGGTAAAAAGCCATGAATTCTATGTGCAGTATTCCCCTAGCACTGGAGTTCTGCCGTTCTCATTGATCAGTAAACTTGGTCTTGGCTGACTGTTTTTGCTGATCTTCTGGGTGATGGGCCTATTGCCCTGGTTCTCAGATATCTTTGTCGGAGGCAGAATTGCCCCACTTGCTGGGTCCGGGGTACGTAATCTGCTTGGGTTTGCTCTCGGGAGCTTTTTTTCCCTGCAATTTTTCCATACAGCTTTGGAGGATAAGAGTGGAAATGTTGGCCTCCCAATCTCTGCCCCAGAGGAGCCAAGTACTCAGGTCCCCACTCCTCAGTCAACCCCCAGAGAAAAGCAATCAATCACTCCCTTCTCCCCAGTCTCTGGCCGCACTCCATGCTCACCTGGCCTGTGACCGAGTTTCTATTTCTGGCACACGACCCCATTTGGAGTCTTCAAACCCAGCAGATCCCTGGGGTGTGCTCCCACGCTGCTCCTCCCCAGGCAGGAAGGGGAGTCTTCCCGAATCTGCTGCTTGTTGGGTCCCTGATGGAAGAGCAGTGGCCCGACTATGCTGCAGATCATGGTTTATGGCAACCCCGAGCTGAGACCCCACTCCTCTGCTCTGTCTCTGCAGCCAGCTTCCCTGCTCTGATACCTAGGAGCTCTGCTGCTTTCAGGCACCCCCAGTTTTTCTGTGACCCTGAGGGTCCTGAGACCACACTGTCCCAGCGAGGGTTCCACCCCCCCCCCTTAGCCACTGGAGCGACATCCCTCAGTGGAGCCAACTTCTAAAAGTTCTGATTTTGTGCTCTGCTGCTCTATCACTTGCTACATCTATCACAGATGCCCCCTTCCCCGCCATCTATTTTCCTGAACACTGCCTCATACTCACTTCTCCGCACATCCTACCTTCCAGAAAGTTGTCACTTTTTTGTTCAGAGAGTTGCTGCTATTCTTTTCTTCAATCTCCTGTTGAGTTTGTAGGTTTTCAGAATGGTTTGATCCCTATCTAGTTGAATTCCTGGGACCAGACAAAATTTAGATCTCCTACTCCTCCACCATCTTGCTCCTCCTCCTATAGGAGTACTCTTGTTACAGTATCTGTACATTTAAAGATGGAACAAAATGTCCTTGTTTTTTCTTAGGGTGCACACATTCTTTTGGTCTGCATATTTACTATATAATAAAAAAACAAATTGTAGCTCATTTGCTCAAAGTACCAGAAACTAGGGTTTGATAGAACAGAAATGCACACAAAATATACACTTGGACATTAAACAACTGGTTCTGCAGTGAGAATTTTCAGAGTTGACATTACTGTGTGTGCTTTATAGCCACTAGCCTGGGAACACAAAAGCAAGGAACTCATAGATTTATGAAGCTGATTCTGTACTATGTGATAAAACAAATCATAAGTATTAGAAAATGATGATAATGATTATTTAGTAATGCCTTATTGTAAACTGATGAGAAAAACAATCCCAAACCACAAAGCTAGCAAGTAGCAGGGCTGCAAATAGATGGATATCAAGTTTCTGCCCTGAGTTTCTGCTCTTTCTGCTTTTTGTGTCTCTGGATGAGTGAGGCATGGTTTCTGCCTCAAGACATTCCTGCAGCCTAGCACAGGAATCAAAGCAAAATAAAATGAAAAGGAGAGCAATCCACCACATGGGTCCTGAGAGCCAAGGTCAATTGGATCTAAGGAGTCTGGGAAAGCAGCTCTGAGGATTTCAATGACCTAGAACATACCTGAAAAGAGGAAAGACTATACTACTTGTAGGACAGTTAGGATTGGGCAACTTGAGAAGAAGGTGGGAAACATTTCAGTACTAGGGAACAGGGAACTAGCATCCTGATGTAGGAAACTGAATGCCATGTTCAGTAGACAGTGAGAAAAATGACCAGGAAGGAGGGAAAGAGAGGAGGGTAAGGAGGGAGGGAGGAAGAAGGAAGGCAAGTTGGTTGTGAGACAACATGAGAGAAAATGAGAAGAGGGGATTAAAGTCAAATTGTAGCAGGGTAGAGTTATTTTGTCAGCTGTGAATGAGTGACAAGTGGTGTTGGAGGGGGGCCTGAAGCTAGTGCTTATGTTCTATTTAACAATTCCTTCCATTTGCATAATACTTTTATATCCATAATTTGATGTGTTGGGTAGGAGAAGTGGACTGGCAGTAAGCATGGAAAAGGAGTGGAAGTAAGAGAAACCATCAAAGTTGAATGATTCAGTAAAACACAAGGATCTGCCCCTGACTGGATGTCAGAAGTGAAAGAGAACAGTAAGACTTAACAATTTGACCTTGATGCACTAACAGCAGCCTTCCTTGTTTTAAACCCCCTCCATAGGGGTGCCTGGGTGGTTCAGTCAGTTAAGTGTCTGCCTTTGGCTCAGATCATGATCCCAGAGTCAGGGGATTGATCTTGGAGTCAGGGGATTGAGCCCCACATCGGGGAGTCCCTTCTCAGCAGGGAGTCTGCTTCTCCCTCTGTCCCTCACCTCCCTCTCTCTCTCTCTCTCTTTTTCTCTCTCAAATAAATAAATAAAATCTTTTAAAAAATAAAATAACCCCGCTCCACCAATCCTTTCATCCCTCTCTGACACAGAGCACTGATTTGTCAACTTCAAACTTCCCCTCCAAAAAGTCACAGGCAGATGAATGCTCCAGGGCCTCAGATCTCATGGTGCCCTGCCACAAATAGACAGCTGTGCACACAGAGAAAAAATGACTGTTGAAAAAATGGATGATAAACAGAAGCTACACATGGGAAGAGCTGCTCAACATCACTAAATTATTAGGAAAATGCAAATCAAACCCACAGTGAGATACCACTTCACATCCATTAGGATGACAACTATCAAAAAACAAACCAAAACAAATCAATAAGTGTTACGTGGAGAAACTGGAACCCTATGCACTGATGATGGGACTGTAAATGGGGCAGCTGCTGTGGAAAACAGTATGGCAGCTCCTCAGAAAAAACTAAAGAGATTTATCATATGATCCAGAATCCCACTCCTGGATACATACTCAGAGAAGTGAAAGCAGGGATTCAAGCAGCTATTGTACAGTAATGTTTGTAGTAGCACTATTTATGGTAGCCAAAAGGTGGAAACAATCCAAATGTCCATCAGTGGATGAATGGATACACAAAATGTAGTCTACACATATAGTAGAATATTATTCAGCTACAGAAAGGAAGGAAACTCTGATATATGCTACAGTAAGCATGAATCAGAAGACAGTATGTTCAGTGAAATAAGACAGACACAAAAGAACAAATACTCTATGGTTCCACTTATATGAGGTCCCTAGAGTAGTCAAATTCACAGAGACAGAAAGTAGAAGGGTGGCTGCCAGGGCCTGGGGGTTGGGGGGAGGATCAGTGCTTAATGGCTGCAGTTTTAGTTTTGCAAGATGAAAACAGTTCCAGAGATGGATAGTTGTGATGGTTTCACATCAAAGTGAATGTACTTAGTGCCACTGAGCAGTAGCATTAAAGTTAAAAATGGTTAAAATAGTAAATTTTATGTTGTGTGTATTTTACCACAGTAAAAAAGAGACTAAAATGTGTGGCTATCAAAAGCACACTCATTTACTATGGACACAACTATTTAACAACAAATAAGGAGGTTTAGCACACATGTTGCCAACACATAATTCAGCTGACAATAAGCAGATCTCAAATCTAGCACTGGATTTGCCTCTAAACTCCTGTAGTAACTTGGGAACAGCACCCTTTGCATCTCTTTAAACCTCAGTTTCCTTATCTGTAAAAGTATGTGTTTGGACTAAATAATCCTTAAGATTCTAGTCCTAATGCTTTGTGTTTCTGAGATAGTTTGGGGTCAGTCTGACAAATCCGGCATATTTTTAATTCAGACTGATGTGATTACAACATGAGTATGTTTCCTTGCCCAAAAGTACCAAATTATATCAGAATGTGTTTAAGATGGTGCAATATGGTAGCTCACTGTCTAGTAGTGAGAAAATGCATTTCTAGAATAATGAAACTCTCATTAGGTCAAATCAGCTAATAGCCCTGACTCCTCCAGACTCTTCCTGACTTGAGGGCTAATTAAGGATATGGGTGTCAGAGGCACTTTTTTTTTACCCCAGTCCCTACCTGGGAGAGCTGCAAAAAGTCTAGTCTTGTAGTCCTTTCTCATCCTCAGTACACTGGCAGTCCCTGAGCCATCCTCAGTGGCCAAGGAAACTCTTGGGCCACTGGTGCCTTTAGCCTGAGAGGTCTACCCGCTGGCAACCTCCTCTGCTGGCTGATGCTTCTGTTGCCCCACAGAACCTGGCTGCTAGTGCTGGTGTCCTGGTCTTCACAGTGTTGGCTTTTCTATGTGAAGCTGTATTCTGCCCACCTAGAATTAAGGAAACCCTTCTCCTTGCCTGTGAGCCCAGGAAGCACTCGCTCAGACTCTGGGTAGCCTGGCCTTACAGAAAATGCCATTTTTTTGAGATCCACAAAGAACACTTTAGTCCATGGACAGTCCGGCAAGGGGCCAGATTACATTTGAGTCACAGTGTATCTCAGTGTGACATACTCCTGTGCATAGACACCTACCCTGCTAAGAAGGACAACAACAACATTGTCAATAGGATGGAGGCTTGCCATTTGGCACTCAGGTTTGAAGTGAGAAATCTCAATAAGGAAAATGGGGCAGAACTGGCCTTACTAAAGTGGAGTTGCTGACAGGACACTAGCAGACATAAGGACACTTGTCACATGTGCACCAAAGTTAATCTTTCCAGAGAGTCCATAACAACTGGAAATGTTGTCACTAGTACTCCTGGTCAACCTGCTCTGCATTGACTTCTTTGCTAGCTTACCATAAATCAGTTTATCCCAAAATATGCAAACTCTCTGCATCCTTGTCTTCCCTCTTTGCTTCTATTCTCATAAGCATATCTTATTTTCCTTTGTTAGAAAACATTGATAAAACTGATTATTGTCTCCCACTTGTATAAAAGTAAACAATTGATAATAATTAACTAGGTGTCTTTGAGTTACTCTTTTGACAGTTTGTCTCACTGAAGGTTGGGGTAAAGTTTCTGTCCCTTCTTGTCAGGAAAGCATAATTTTGGCTCATCATATCTGAACAATGGCCCTCAAGTTTCGTTTCATTGCTTTGCTAGGATTTACTTTGCTAGGATTCTGAGGCCCTGTCTCTCATGAGCAATGTCTCTTGTTGGGTGAACATATCAAGTTCCACATACTGTCTTACTATATCTTGATTCATCATTTTCAAACAGGTAATAATGGGTGGCTTTAGGATTGTTCTAATACCTATTTCACTATTTGACTCTAAAACATCCAACCTGTCCTATGAGAACACTGAAGAGCACCTCAGCCACACACTTGTGAAGCAAAGTTGAATTCCTTTTCTGTTTCCAAGAAAACACTCAGAAATGTGCAGGGGAGGTGGTACACTGGTTATTTACACCTAATGTGCAGGAGGGTGTAGCTGCAAGATCCCAGAACTGTCAGGCAGGAGAAAGCCAAAGGGGTATAAAATGTCTTTTGGACAAGTACAAAAGGGCCTTCTGCACCTAGGAACTCTCACTCCTTGTAAGTGGGGTCACCCACAGCTGTTTGCCGACCTGAGGAGTTTTGCATCACCTGGAAAGAGACACTGCTGTCTGGGAAGACATTGTACTATATGCCATTTTGTGTACCTTTCTTACTAAGTATCCACCAACTTTGACATTAAAGAAACTTGATTACCTTCTAACTGTGAATGTTGGCATCTCTCTGTCAAGTATATCCATGGTCCCTCCGGGACCATGTAAGAGCCATAGGGACAATGAATATTGGGCTTGAGACAACAGAGCCAATAATGCATTGGAGAAACAGGATGAAAACCTACTAGGGAGCTGAGAGACTTAAAGGCTACATCAATTCATTATTTTTGATAATATAGAAAAATAAAGAAATGTTCTAATACTAAAGAGCTGAGACTTTTGTTTTTATTTTGGGTTTGTTTTTTTTTTAAAGATTTTATTTATTTATTTAAGAGAGAGAATGAGATAGAGAGAGCATGAGAGGGGGGAGGGTCAGAGGGAGAAGCAGACTCCCTGCTGAGCAGGGAGCCTAATGCAGGACTCCAGGATCATGACCTGAGCCGAAGGCAATCACTTAACCAACTGAGCCACCTAGGCACCCTTATTTTTGTTTTTAACAAAGGTGAAAGTGGAGTACATATTGATTTAAAACCATATATAATTTTCACTTTTTTAAGAAAGAGAGAAAATACATCCAAATTTTAAAATATCCAATATAGAAAACATATGGAAGTATATTTAAAAAAATGAAATCTGGCTGTCTATATTCATCAAATATGACCTCCTAATTCAATTTACCTCATGGTCTCAGTGAGACAAGGATCTGCCCTTCTGTTCAATACCTCCAGTGCTTATCATGTATCTGGCACATTTTTTAAAATAACAAAAGAAATATTAGTTACAGGAACTGTATAACATTTTCTTTAATATTAAATTGGTGACCTCTATAACAAGAACACAAAAAAAGACAAAATTATATTTAATAAAGTAAAACAATAAACAATTTCAAATCTTCAAGAAAAATTAAATCCCGGGAATCTGTGCTTGTAAATATTAAGTGAAGAAATCGAAAAAAAAATACATTTATAATATTGATTCTAAATGTTGACTTTGCTAAATCTATGTGGTAAAAGGACAGATAACTTTAGTGTTTTGACTCATAGTTTCAAACATTTTTATAAAAATACACATTACTGTTAAAAAGTAATAATTTTGAAAGAAATTATTCTCCCTTCAACTTCTTTCAAGAAGTTATTTTTTATTAAACTTTTTACTTTGAAAGAAATAAAGATGAGCAAAGAAAAAAAAAAGATAGGCAATCCAAGAAACAGACTCTTTTTTAAAAGATTTTACTTATTTATTTGAGAGAGAGAACATGAGAGAGCAGAGAACACAAGTTGGGGGAAAAGGGGAGAGTGGCAGAGGGAGAAGCAGACTCCCCACTGATCAGGGAGCCCAATCAGGGGCTCAATTGATCCCAGGAACTCAAGATCATGACCTGAGCTGAAGGCAGATGCTTAACTTACTGAGCCACCAAGGCTGAGCCACCCAGGCACCCCAAGAAAGAGACTCAACTGTAGAGAATAAAGTGATGGTTACCAGAGGGGAGGTAAATAAGGGGATGGACAAAGTAGATCATGGGGATTAAGAGTGCATTTGTCGGGATGAGCACTAGGAATGTATAGAATTGTTGAATCACAATATTGTACATCTGAAACTAATATAACACGTATGTTAACTATACTGGAATTAAAAATTTTTCTGAAGATGAATAAGTTCTGGAGAATCTAATGTACAGCATGATGGCTATAGTTAATATTACTGTGTTAAACACTTTAAATTTGTTAAGAGAGTAGATTTTGAGTGTTCTCATCACAAAAAAAAAGTAACTGTAAGGTAATGAATGTTAATTAGCCTGATGGTGGTAATTATTTCACAATGTATACTTAAACCATTACATTGTATACCTTAAATATATAAAGTTTTGTTAATTATACCTCAATAAAACAAAAAGAAAAAGAAAAAAATTAAAGACAAAAAAGTTGCAAGAATATTACCAATGTCCATATGCCCTTTACCTCTATTCTCCCACCATGAACACTTTGCCACATTGGCACTCTCTGTGTCTGTCTGTCTTTGTCTATCCCTTAATTCAATTCTTATTTAAAAAAAAAAATTATTTGCTGTAAGTTGAAGAAATCATGACTCTTCACCTATAAATATTTAGTGTGCATCTCCTAATAACCAGAACAATCTTTTATATCATCACAGTGCAATTATGAAATTTAGAAAATTTAACATGGATAGAATACTATACTACCATCATTAGATAATACAGTGAATTTTCAAGTTTTGATGATTGTCCCAAAACTATCCTAAAAGCAATTTCTTTTCCTCATCAAAGATCCAATCCAATTTAGGATTGCATGTGCATTTAGATATCACGTCCACTTTAGAGTCCTTTAATCTACAACAATCCTCAACATTTCATTGTTTTCCATGACATTGACATTTCTGGGTTTTCTGTTTTTGGGGGGTTTTTGTGTGTGTGTGTGTGACACTGACATTTCTGAAGAACTCAGGGCTGCTGGTTTGTAGACCATCTCTCAGTTTGGGTGTGGTCCCTTAGCAATGGTGGTGCCATCTCAATTTCTCCACTGGGAAGCTACATTTTACTCTTGGATAAGTAAGTAATCTATGCACAGATACTAGGAGACTGTGTAAATAACTTGCCCTTCCCCCAATTTCATCTAGTGATTTCAGTATTTAGTGAAAATTCTTGCCTGAGAATTATTATGATGATGGCTGCAAAGTAGTAATTTTATAACTCTGTTATTCCTTTTTCATATATTTCTTGGCCTTCTACCTTATTCCTTTATTTGTTTAATTGCTTATTTCCTTCTATTGGTATGTACTCACAGGTTTCTTATTCGCTTATTAATTCAGTGAGTTATAATCTATTACAGTAACTATTTGTTTTGAAGATTTTTTTAAATTTATTTGAGAGAGAGTGAGAGAGAGTACACAAGCAGGGGAAGGGGTAGAGGCAGAGGGAGAAGCAGACTCCTCGCTGAGCAGGGAGCCTGATGCCAGACTCTATCCCAGGACCCTGGGATCATGACCTCAGATGAAGGCAGACGCTTCACCGACTGAGCCACCCAGGTGCCCCTCAGGAATTGAGAAGGTGAGGGACTATCGAATAGGTGATATATTCATTATCATAAACATTTTTAGGTTTAAAACTAGTATCCCCTAGGGCAGAAGTTTATAACTTAGGGTTTGTTTGTTTCTTTAGTTGGATGGGGACAGAGAAAGAGAAAGGAAAACATCCAAAAGGAGTCCAATTCAATCCTGAGGAGAAGGGGGAAGCTGTTTGAAACTGGACCTCTGGGGCACCTGGGTGGCTCAGTAGGTTAAGCATCTGCCTTCGGTTCAGGTCATGATCCCAGGGCCCTGGGATAGAGCCCTGCAGAGCCCCACTTCCCATCTCCCTGCTCAGTGGGGAGTCTGCTTCTTCCTCTCCCTCTGCCCCTCCCCCTGCTCATGGTCTTTCTCCTCTCTCTCTCGTGCTCTCTCTCTCTCAAACAAATAAATAAAATCTTTAAAAAAAAGAAACTGGATCTCCACTTTTCATGTACCACTGCAGTCTTCCAACACTTTGGGTGTCATCTAATTGGATGTTACAATTGTGTTACATTCAAAGCACTTCTCAACAGCCATAAAGAACTGAAAAAGAAATTGTACCTTTGAGAGATCTATAATTAGTCTACCACATATTTACTTCAAATTTTCTCCTATTCACCTTCCTTACCCAACACAGTTGCTTAAACACCTCCACCCGATGCTCCCACAAAGCCAACATCCCCTTCTCACCCACCTGCTGTCACATACCTCCCTTTAGTCTATCTTCTCACAAGAATTTCCTCCTTAGGCCATTGGGGGAGGGGAATGGAGATGATAACTGAATTAGAGGCTCTCTTATCCAAGAAAGGTAAGCAGGAAGTCCATGAGTTTTTATTCTCATGTTAATACTTTTGCCCCATATCATCAGTTAAATCATTTCACTTCTTCATGCATCTGTTTCCATGGCTTAGAAATTTGAATTTTAATTGGAATAAAATGTTTAAAAGACTGAAATGTATTCTGTAAATCCAAAAATGGTTTATTAAACCAGTTTTAGAAAGTCATGAATCCCCTTAAACTGTCTACAAAATTTGGGATTCTTTTTCTGGGTGAGGGTCAGGATACATGGTTGTCATAACTTTTCAATAGTCCTCCCAAGATCAAGGCTACCTCTCCCAGTGCCTGACTCTTTCCTTCTCTATTTGCCAAGGTTTCTGGTGGCTGCCAGCAGTTAGATTTGGCCAGTAAGAGATACAGTGGGATGATGTGTTTTACACATGGATCAATGATGTTTCCATAATCAAACTTAGCATTGTACTTATTCAACAACAAGTAACTATTAATATGGCATGGGGAAATTAACTGTGCTGTAGAATAACTGCTTCCAACGTTTTCTTGCAAAAGCAAAAAAAAATTGTATTTGGCCTCTTAATGAGTACCTTTACCAAATCCATTAGCTTCTTAAGTATGAAAAAAATCATTTGTACTTTCTTTACTACAAAGTGGACCTTGGAGAGTTGGCTATCTCAGATTGAGGATTACTATTCTATAAGATGAACAATGTATAAATACTAAATGAAGTAATATTTAAGAGGATAAATGAGCCTAGAAAAACATGGTACTTCCTCTAGAATTATCTGTATTAAAGCCTAATTAAATAATCATAAGTCTAACTCATTATGTTCCAAAAAAACACAGCAACTTGTTTTCACCTGTAATGCATCACAATCGTCCATGGCTGTGACAATGTGATATAAAAATGGCTGATTTCTAGCAATTGCTAGAATTAGAATAAAGTTGCTCTTTCTACACAGGGGAGTGGTGGGACAGCCTCTGTAGCAACAATGCATTGGTTTAAATACCAGCTTCTCCATTTACTGGCAGGGGAAGCAAGTCTCCTAGACCTCACATTCTCCATCTGAACAGAGTGACAATGAGGTTAGAGTGAGGAATAATGAGCTAATATATATGTAGCATTTAGGACAGAGCTTGGCTCTGCGTCAGGCGGTGGGTTTCAAGGTATGAAGCAGGGAGCCATGATTCCATGGGCAGATATCAGAAGATAAATAGAAGGGGGAGGTAGCCGTGGGGATCCTGAACCATGGGTACTTGAAAGCTGCCCAGGCTGGGGACAGGGCACAGACTCACAGACCCGTAGCAGTGGGTAAAGGACTTTAGGACAGCTTCCCGGACTGAAACCTGGAGTGGTGGTGCCATGCATGTGAACTGGGGGTGGCTGGTGGTTTTAGAAGCACAGAGGGAAGAGACGTGCCCTGACCTGGAGGCAAGGACTGGGAGTGCTGCTGAGGGGAGCACAACCCAGGGTGCTGTGGTTTTTAGCAGCACAGACAGAAACAGAGATAGTGTGGCCTGGAGAGCTCACTGGAGAACAGACCACGATTTCTCTGTTCTAAGGCAGAGGGTTGGAAATGGTCACATCTGCTCTGACTCCCAGAAGAGATGTGGAAAGCCACCAGGGAAAGCTGCCAGAGAACAAAAGCCCCAAAAAACAGGTTTTCACTGAGCCCATCCCCCCCACAGGGGGCAGGGCAACTCTACCCAAACAGGGTTGCCTGAGTAACAACAAGGCAGTCCCCTCCCTCAGAAGACAGGCTGGGAGAACAAGAGGTCAGCAACCCTAAGGTCCCTATAAAACAGGTGCATCTTGCATGGGTTGTGGTCAATAATTTGGTCTCTGTACATTCCCTCAACCACCCCTCAACAGAATGACAAGGAGGAGGAACACCCCAAATAGGAAAGACTCAAAGACTGTAACTTCTGCAGCAGATTTACAAATGGATACGGATATAACCAAGATGTCAGAAATGGACTTCAGGGTAATGATAGCTAGAATGGATAAAATGATTAATGGCAACATAGAGTCTCTAAGGGCGGAAATAAAAGCTGAACTGGCAGAATTTAAGAGTGCTATCAATGAGTTCCAATCTAATCTAGATACTCTCACAGCTAGGGTAAATGAGGCAGAAGAATGAATTAATGATCTAGAAGACCAATTGATAGAAGACCAACTGATAGAAAAGAAGGAAAAAAGGAGACCTGTGAGAAACAGCTCAAAATCCATGAAAACAGAATTAGAGAAATAGGTGATGCCATGAAACGTCCCAATGTCTGAATTATTGGGATCCCTGAGGGGGAGGAAAGAGAGAGAGGATTAGGAGATATATTTGAGCAAATTGTAGCTGAGAACTTCCCTAATCTGGGGAATGAAACAAACATTTGTGTCCTAGAAGCAGAGAGGGCTCCTCCCAAGATCAAGGAAAACAGACCAATGCTCCAGCATGTAATAGTAAAACTCTCAAACCTTAGAACCAAGGAAACCATCTTAAGGGCAGTTAGGGGGAAGAGATTCCTTATGTACAGACAGAGAAACATCAAAATAACATCAGACCTATCTACAGAGACCCAGCAAGCCAGAAAGGGCTGGCAAGACATATTCAGGGTACTAAACCAGAAGAACGTGCAGCCAAGAATACGTTATCCGGCAAGGCTGTCATTTAGAATGGATGGAGAGATTCAGAGCTTCCAAGACCAGCAGAACCTGGAAGAATATGTGACCACAAAGCCGACCCTGCCAGAAATACTTAGGGGTGTTCTATAAAAAGAGAAAGACCCCAAAAGTGATATAGAACAGAAATTTAGAGGGACAATCTATAGAAACAAGGACTTCACAGGCAACATGATGACAATAAATTCATATCTTTCAATAATCACTCTCAACATGAACAGCCTAAATGCTCCCATAAAATGGCACAAGGTTGCAGATTGGATAAAAAGACAGGACCCATGCATATGCTCTCTACAAGAGACTCATTTTGAACCTAAAGATACACCCAGACTGAAAGTGAAGGGATGGAGATCCATCTTCCATGCCAACGGACCTCAAAAGAAAGCTGGGGTAGCAATTCTCATATCAGACAAATTAGATTTTAAACTAAAGACTGTATTAGAGACACAGAAGGACACTATATCATGCTTAAAGGGTCTATCCAACAAGAAGATCTAACAATTGTAAATATCTACACCCCCAACATGGGAGCAGCCAACTACATAAGCCAACTGTTAACCAAAATAAAGAGTCATATTGATAATAATATGGTAATTGTAGGAGACCTCAACACTGTACTCTCAGCAATAGACAGATCATCTAAGCAGAAAATCAACAAAGAAACATGACCTTTGAATGACACACTGGACCAGATGGACCTCATAGATATTTACAGAACATTCCACCCTAAAACAACAGAATACTCATCCTTCTTGAGGGCACATGGAACTTTCTCCAGAATAGACTACATACTGGGTCACAAATCAGGTCTCAATTGATACCAAAAAATTGAGATTATTCCCTACATATTCTCAGACCATAATGCTTTAAAACTGGAACTCAATCACAAGAAAAAATTTGGAAGAGATTCAAACACTTGGAAGCTAAAGACCACTCTGCTCAAGAATGTTTGGGTTCACCAGGAAACCAAAGAAGAACTTAAACAATTCATGGAAACCAATGAGAATGAAAACACATCTGTCCAAAACCTATGGGATACTACAAAGGTGGTCCTAAGGGGGAGCTACATAGCCATCCAAGACTCACTCAAAATATAGAAAAATTCCGAAATCACCAACTAACTTTACACCTTAAAGAACTAGAGAAAAAGCAACAAACAATGCCTAAGCCATGCATTAGAAGAGAAATAATTAAGATTAGAGCACAGATCAATGAATTAGAAACTAGAAATACAGTAGATCAGATCAACGAAACTAGAAGCTGGTTCTTTGAAAGAATTAATAAGATCAATAAACCACTGGCCAGACTTATCCAAAAGAAAAGAGAAAGGACTTTAATAAAATTATGAGTGAAAGGGGAGAGATCATGACTAACACCAAGGAAATAGAAACAATTATTAGAAATTATTATCAACAACAATATGCCAATAAATTAAGCAACCTGGAAGAAATGGATGCCTTCCTGGAAACCTATAAACTACCAAGACTGAAACAGGAAGAAATTGACAACATGAATAGGCCAATAACCAGTAAGGAGATTGAAGCACTGATCAAAAACCTCCCAAAAGACAAGAGTCCAGGGCCTGATGGATTCCCTGGGGAATTCTACCAAACATTCAAAGAAGAAATAAAAAAAGAATTCCAAATACTGTTACACATGTCTTATTCTCAATTTCTAAAATGAACTTCTGAAACAAAATTCCTTTTGTTATATACCTAAAACAGCCCTCAAAAAATTGTTTAAAAAAAAATCCCTCTCTGGGGCCTCCCTCACTTTACTTTCTCTTCGTTAGCTGTTCCCTCCTCTTTTTTCTTTTGTCTATATTATCATTCCAAATCTCAAAATCATGGGGAGACAGAAAACATGTAAACAAATGGTGGAAAAGGTAATTCCTGTTAGAGATAACTGTTATAAGCAAAAATAGATGGTCATGTATAAAAAGTAACTAATCCTGCATCATGGAGGTGAAAAAGACCCAAGGAAAGCATGGCAGCAGAAAGATGCAAAGATTAGAAACTAGCTTGGCAAGAACAGGCAGAAGGCCAGTGTGGCTGGAACATAGTGGGCTTGGTGGGTGGGGTATGTGAAGGTCTTTCAGTATGCAGGGAAATGAGGGAGTCCAAGAAGCAGGCAGAATCTCGATCACCCTAAGGGTCTGTAGTCCTTGGTAAGGAGCTGGATTTTCCCTTAAGAACAATGAGAAGCCATTTGCTTTATATACTTCAAAAGTAACATTACCAGCTGTGTTGGGGATGGATTGTAGTAAAATAAGAGTGAACCCAGCAAGACAATTGAGGAGGTCACTGAATTCATCCAGATTCGGGGTGGTGATGGATGAGGGTGGACTTGGAGAGAAGTGGAGGGCTCTGGGTGTACTTTGGAGGTAAAACTGGCAAAACTTGATGACAGATATGGAGATGGGAGGAATCAGTGGGTCAGTTTTCGACCTGTGAATGCTGGATTGCCTATGAAAGATCTAAAGAGAGGTCATTTTGGCAGATAGAGTTGAAGCTATGAATTTTTCATTTATTAACCTATAGATAGTATTAAATCCAGCACAATTTGGAATAAGGTTTGAAGGGAAAGATGAGGACTTATGTAGTTGACACCTATGAGCTGGTTTTCTGGACCACAGCAACTCGTCTGATGTGCAAAGCCAGTCTCAGTGACATCTGTGCCCAGTATTCTGTTCCTTTGGTTATAAGTGATTGACCCTGACTTGGGTCATTGTTCATCTCTAGAGCAGAGTCTGTCCTAGAACTTTCTGAAGCCAGAACTAGGGAAGAGAGTCAACCCAGCCTCAGCTATGCATGTTCCCCTCACTTTCTTGATGAAGTTGGTATGCCACAAAAGAACATGAAGCCAACACACAGGAAAAATGGAAGGGAGGCAGTGGAGGGGGAGGGTGTGAGAGAGAGATTCTTGACTGTGCTTAAAAGGCCTAACCCCAACCTCTCCTACAGTTAAGCAGATGCCCAGATGTCCTTGCAAAATATTTTTCTTCTATCCCTAGTTGATAGACTTTTGTTTTTCTCACTTGTGAATAAAAGAACTCTACACAATAAATTTGGCTTTGTACAAGTTGAGTGTGAAACCTCCGTGGGACATTCATGTAGATCTATCTGCCCTGAAGTTGAAATTACAGATCTGGAGCTCAGGGAGCACCTGGATCTGTCTCAGCACTCAGGTGCTCCATAAAGTCAAGTAAGGAGCCTGGCTGAGATCCCTGGAGGAGAGTTCTGTTATAAAATGAGAAGAGGTGGTAGGGAGGATGAAACTCTGGGTGTTTGGGGCAGTGCTGCATTCTCATCTCTAACCAGTGAGCATCAAGCCAGGGATCAATATAGTCACATAAGGATACATGTGCCATGTTATGAATGGCCAACCAGATGCTCAGTATCCCACCAAGACCAACCTCTCCAGTAAAGCTGGATTGGAGTGTGAGGGTCCCCTTCTTGGGTACCATGATGGCATGCCAGTGACAAGAATCTTTTCTGTAGCATACTCTCAGCCTCCATCACTCAGGCATTCATGGGTGGGGCTCCCCACCCTCACCCTGTGGGTGGGAGAAGGAAGAGGAGCAGAGGTGGGTCCAGTAAGGCTGTGTTACTCATATGAAGAGACCTCATTTTTAGAGATGCTCCCCTTCTGTGAAGAAGAGTAAGTTAGGTGGAGGGGATCTGCAAATTGTTCCTACAAGAATTCCTCTTTGTGGGGAAAGCAGAAGTAATTCCCACCTCTAGAAGAACATATATAGAGCAGAGACAAAACACCTTTCCCAGAGATTAATATTTTAAGATGAGGCAGAGGAAAGGAGCCTAAGGAAGATGTGAAGAAACCTCCAAGACAGGAGGCCAGATTTATCTTCTGTTTTGTGGGTTGTCTCTAAGCTCAGAGAAGGCTTTGTCACCAGACAGAGCAGAGGGAGACAGCACTAAGAAATGGTATGAACAAGTGAATGAATCAAGGTGGCTCCTGACTGGACAACTAAGAAGGAGGTCAGGTGACTAGTGGTCAAAGTATGAATGGAAGGTGCAGAGCTGAGGGCTGTGAATATACACTGCCTTTCTTTAATAAGTTCAACCTTGAAAGAAAAAAAGAATGGGATTTGTGGCTAGAAGGGCCCATTCCATGAGAGGGAATTTGAAACAAGTTTACACACTGAGAGAGAGGGGGCCAATGGAAGAAAGACCTGGGTGGAAGAGGTGGGGCAGGTGATCTGTAGCATTTCATCCTGCTCTTAGGTTCTCCAAGTCCAAAAAAGGAGACAGCTGGCCACATGCAATTGCTTTTCAAGGCCACATCCTAGGGGTACTGGGCTTACTCCCTAGGTGTGTGTCATCTGGAAATGTGAATTCTTGGAACTAGTTCTCCTGAGACAACCCACAAAACAGAAGATAAATCTAACCCAAGGAACATTCTACAACATAACTTCAGGTGTGTCCTTGTCATGAAAGACAAAGAGAAACTGAGAAACTGTCCTAGACTGAAGGAGACTGAGCAGACAAAACATCTAAAGGCAGTGTGTTATCCTGGACTGGATTCTGGACCAGAAAAAGGGCAAAATGGGATAAAGTTTATAGATTAGATAATGGTGTTGTGGTTATATAAGATGTTAATGCTTGGGGAAGCTGGATGAAGAATAAATGAAACTTCCTCATCTTATTTTTGCAAATTTTTGGAAATCTGAAATACTTCCAAAATGAAATGTTAAAAAATAAAAAATTAAATCTAGACAAAAATTATAGAACCTTAAATAATGCTTTTGATATAATATGATAATATAATGCTTTTGGAGCCCAATAAGTTTTTTCAAATACCATTTTATCTTACAGATTCTAAGGTGCTTTGTACATTAGTCTTGGTCAGTAACAGCGAAAAATACCCAAGATATAGTATGATCAGAACAAATATATATGTGCTTATAGTATTTCTAACTTCCTAGTTGCTCCGTTTGGCATGGAGGCATTGTTTTAAAGAAAACTTTACCTTCTAAGCAAAAGCTTAAGGTGAGGAGGGAAGGGGTGAATTGGTGGGTGCCCACTGGCTTGCAGAAGGGGTAACTGATGTTTTGGAGCAGACAGTTGGCCACTCTTCTAGTTCCAATATTTTTCTTCTTAATTTGTCCTTCCCTGTCCTTGAGTCTCCTCTTGTCCTTGTTTTAACCTGATATGCAAAGGGGCAGGTTAAAGCCTTTCTTTTCCTTCAATATTTTTCAGCACGAAGCATCTTATGCTGAACTCAATATATGACCTCAGGATGTATCGCTTGAGTTTTGCTCAAAAAGCCCCATTCTTCCAGGTCATCTTGTAAATTATATGTCACTTCCCTAACCCAAAAGAATATGCAAGTCAAGAATATGTAACATTTTTCTCAAGCAACATACATTTTTTTTATGAAATTAAGGTACATAGGAAAAAAGTGACATTGTCAGATTTGTTTTATATCCTATGCATGATTTGATTTTGACTCAGAGCATGTATTTACTTCCATGGCTGAAAATCATGCCTGGAACAAAGTGGGGATGTTTACTACATTTTTCCATATTTTAGAGAGAGTTAGTTCACTAATGTGGATGATATGAGACATAATTTGCTGTAAATTTGGAAATAACAATAATTTGTGGTCTACAGAATGATTGTCTTATGTAATTCTCAGGAGTTGAACTTAAATAACTATCAACATAGGGGAAAATCCATACTGTTCTGAAAATGATTTGAGCCTAGTGGTCACAGTTGCAAACATGTGTCTGAGCAGCTGGGTTTCAAGTTTCATTGCCTCCTTTATAGATGAAGCTTATTCAGTAACTCATGGATTATTGAGAACACAGCTCACTCTTTAGAATCTTGGCCCAACATTCTGGTCTCTAGACCTAATCACTGCTTGTTTGGGTTTCATTGTGGAGTTTAGGCTAGTGCATTCCATGCCATGGTTAGTGGGGGTCGTGGTAAACATCAAAAGATTCTGAGTGAGGTGGAAGCTGGCTAAATCTCAGATGCTTATGCAAGCATCATTGGTCTGGAACCAAATGACTGGAAACCTTATATGAAGACAAAATCTTTCCTTTCCAGTCTTTTGAAAACAGCAGTAGAGATCACCTCAGAGGGTTTTGATGCTGCTAATTTTGACCTCGGAAGAAATCTGTATGTTTTCAAAGCTTCAATTGATCCCTGAACACCAGAATCTTAGGGAAGCCATGGTGGTCTTTCCCAAAGCTTCCTCCCCACCATGAACACAGAAAAGGGTCCTATCCAGTACAGTAAATGAAACGATGTCTGCTTTTTGACAAAAGGCTTCTTAACCTCCAGTAGCCTAGTTCTTTTAATCAGTTTTTTTTGCACAACCAAACTGTAGGGCAACAAAGAATCTGAATGGCCATGTGAAGTATTAAGTAACATTGGGCCTATTACTTAAGAAGAATAAATAATTCATTTTTTTAAGATTTTATTTATTTACTTGACATAGAGAGACAGCTAGAGCAGGAACACAAGCAGGGGGAGTGGGAGAGGGAGAAGCAGGCTTCCTGCTAAGCAGAGAGCCCAATTCAGGGCTCCATCCCAGGACCCTGGGATCATGACCTGAACCGAAGGCAGACACTTAATGACTGAGTCACCCAGGCGCCCAATAAGTAATTCTTAAGTACTTATTTAATGTGGGTCCCATTTGACATTCAGGTAAGACATAAGTCCCCAACTCCGCAGAATGATTATCTAAGGACCTTGACCCTCTTCCTTGTGTTTCACCTTTCCTATCCCCAACATTAATGCAATGGCATATATTTATATTTTGTTTAAGAAGGTTGTTGTTTTGTCTTAAAGAATTATTTTGGAATTTCTCCCCTGACAGAACTTGATTGAATGGGCCCAGAATCAGATAAGACTTGAAAGAACCTTTTTTCATGTGTCTGTTCGCCATTGTGTGTCTTCTTCGGAGAAGTGTCTGTTCATATCTTCTGCCCATTTTTTGACTTGATTATTTGTTTTTTGGGTGTTGAGTTTAAGAAGTTCTTTATAGATCTTGGATACCAGCCCTTTATCTGTAAGTGTCATTTGCAAATATCATCTTTAGTCATCAGGGAAATTCAAATCAAAACCACGTTACACCAGTTAGAATGGCAAAAATTGACAACGCAAGAAACAACAAATGTTGGAGAGGTTGTGGAGAAAGGGAAACCCTCTTACACTGTTGGTGGGAATGCAAGTTGGTACAGCCAATTTGGAAAATAGTGTGGAGGTGCCTCAAAAATTTAAAAATACAGCTACCTTATGACCCAACAATTGCACTCCTGGGTATTTACCCCAAAGACACAGATGTAGTGAAAAGAAGGGCCATATGCACCCCAATGTTCATAGCAGCAATGTCTACAATAGCCAAACTGTGGAGAGAGCTGAGATGCCCTTCAATAGAGAAATGGATAAAGAAGTTGTGGTCCATATATACAATGGAATATTACTCAGCCATCAGAAAGGATAAATACCCAACTTTTCCATCAACATGGATGGGACTGGAGGAGATTATGCTAAGTGAAATAAGTCAAGCAGAGAAAATCAATTATCATATGGTTTCACTTATTTGTGGAACATAAGGAATAGCATGGAGGACATTAGGAGAAGGAAGGGAAAAGTGAGGGGGGGAATCAGAGGGAGAGATGAACCATGAGAGACTATGGACTCTGAGAAACAATCTGATGGTTTTAGAGGGGAGGGAAGTGGGGGGATGGGTTAGCCCATTGATGGGTGTTAAGGAGGGAACATACTGCATGGAGCACTGGATGTTATTCGAAAACAATGAATTGTGGATCACTGCATCAAAAACTAATGATTAAAAAAAAACTAATGATGTATTGTATGGTGACTAACATAATAAAATAAAATTAAAAGAAAAAAAAAGACCTGAAAGAACCTACTGATTGCTTTATCAAGAGAGAGGCTCACAGATACAGATCTGGCTAGAATTGAGAGAGCAAATGGCCAGAGGTGGATGGGAGGCTATGAAAACACAGACTTAGGCCTTCCTTTCTTCACAGTGTTCCTGATAAGATGAGAGGTACAGACCCAGAAAAGGACCTCACCATGATTCAGAAAAAGGAGCTGACTGTCCAGGGCATCTCACCTGTAGGGGTCAGCTGTTTATGTAGATTGGTCCCACAAATGATCTAACCACATTGAACTCACAGAGTGGAAACTTTGTCATTATAAACTTGTGTCTAATCCAATGTCACTGTACCTTGGAATAGTACAGATATAATGCTACTGAGAAAGACTTGCAATAAAAATAATACATTTTCTAGAAAACAGACAAACATATGGGAAGGTGGGTGGAAAGGAGAGAGGGAAAAAACCAGAAGAGACTCCTAATAATAAAGAACAAACTGAGGGTTGATGGAGGGAGGTGGGTGGGGAGATGGGCTAGATGAGTAAAGGGTATTATAAGGAGGGCAATTTTGATGAGCACTGGGTGTTGTGTGTAAGTGATGAATCACTGAAATCTACTCCAGAAACCAATATTGCACCATATGTTAACTAAGTAAAGTTTAAATTTTAAAAAAAGGTAAAAATGGGTCCTTATGGGTGGCAGAGTCTGTTAAGCATCCGACTCTTGGTTTCCACTCAAGTGGTAATCTCAGGGTCCTGGGATAAAGCCCCGAGTCAGGATCCATGCTTAGCATGGAATCTGCTTGAGATTCTCTCTCCATCTGTCCTTCCTGCTTATGCTGTCTCTCTCTCTCTCTAAAATAAATATTCTTAAAAAAAAAAAAAAAAGTAAAAAAATAGTACATTTTCTAAATGAAGGGTGGGGGTAGGGGAGTAGGTTAAAATATCATACAGCTCTTTTAAAAAATTAGTAGCAGGTTTTTCATTTGTTTGTTTGCTTGTTTGTTTGTTTTCCTTTTAAAAGGATGGAAGCAAGATTAGCAGGAGCAAACCTAAAGACCCATATATACTAAAATAAAAGGATCTTCTACCAATATTAGCAGAGGGCAAATGAATAATGAGTTTAACATGTATTACCCATGTCTAATGTAAGATAAAGACAAACTTGCCCAATTGTTACAAAGACTATTTGGAGCAGTGATTGATAAAAAATATTGTTAGGCAGAAATACAGTGTCACAGAAATTTATAGGACCAATGATGAGGGCATGTAGTTATGCATCTTTGTATATCTTATGTATAAAACTAGGAGATAAAAGGTAAAACCATGTTATGGACCCTGGTAATCATTGTGCTTGACACACAGTTCCTTCCAGGGACATTTTACTCTCAGCTTTTCCCCTCTTGAGCTCTAAAAACATTAAATGTTCTTGAAAAATGTTAACAGTTTAGTTCAGAGGCAAACCTAGAGACCCATACACACTAAGATAAAAGGATTTTCTACCAACATAAGAAGCATAGAATTCTGGCTTTTATTGCCAAGTGCTTGTTTCTGAAAAGTAAATAAGATCAGAATTAAGAGCAGGGTGAGCAAAGGGATTCAGCACTATTTATAGTTTCACGCAACAGCAGGGGCTGGAAGGCCTAGTATTGCTGCTCAGAAATGAAGACCATACAATTAAAGATGGTTTCTTTGATCATTTTTGAAAGCAATTCCATTGTCAGTGGACAGCTTCCCAGAAAACAGGGTAAGCCAGCCCAGAAAACACAGCACAAAAGGACATTCAGTTCGACTTTACTCTGAACAGACTTCAAAAAGTGGTGCTAACAAATGTTTCTGAGTCAGCTGGGCATAGAAATGGATACCTCAGACATAGGCGGTGCCCTCGCCTAGGGGCTCGTGTTTCTCTGTTTCCCAGCTTAGGGTTAGGGCTTCACTAAAGGGCCCATCAAAAGCTTCTCTCAGGTTTCCCCTTTAGCAAAAATATAAACTAGAAGGAACTGAGAAAAATCTCACAGTTGAAAAAAATCATGACTGTCCCATATGGATTGTTCAGATCTACTGAATTCTTAACTTCCACCCAGTCTCCTTGATGCTTTCACCATGTTTGCAAATACTTGTTGACTAGAAGTAGAGAGTCATTAGTATCTTCTTCACATTTCAGATTTGTCCCAGGATGCACCAAAGGAACTACTTTTTACTCATCTGTGTGGAACCTGTCACCTGTGTAGGTAGCCCCTAATGATCTAGAGGTCTCCCCCTACTGATTTATGGCCACAGAAAGAGCCAACAGCCACAAGGACAAGCCTGCAAGAGGCTATGGCAGGACTGGACATTCTATGTATGTAGGGGATTATGAGTGCCTCTCTTTTAACTGAATCCCAAAGCCAGTTCTAAATGAAGGATGATACAGCCACACCCGGGGAAACCCATTATTGATACTTGTTATAGTAATACATTTTCTAAATGAAGGGTGGGAGGAGTAGGTTAAAATATCATACAGCCCTTTTAAAAAATTAGTAGCAGTTTTTGGATTTTTTTTGTAAGTGATGAATCACTGAATTCTACTCCAAAAACCAATATTATACTGTATGTTAACTAAGTGAAAATTTAGAAAGGGAAAAGTGGGGCACCTGGGTGGCACAGTTAATGATTTATTTGTTTTGTCTTTTGTTTTCATTTTTGTTTGTTTATCCCCTCAAAAAGATATGTTGGAGTCCTAACCCTTAGTACCTCAGAATGTGACCTTATTTGGAGGAAATAAGTGTTTACAGAAATAATCAAGTTATTCAACCCAATTCCATTCATATTCATAGTCCATTCATATTCATACCCAATATGTCTGATATCCTTATAAAAGGGGGGAATTTGGACACAGAGATATGCATACAGGGAAGACAATGTGAAAAGACACAAAGAGAAGATGACCAGCTACAAGCTCAGGAGAGATGCTTGGAACAGACTCTCCTTCACAGCCGCAGAAGGAGCCAGCCCTGCCAACACCTGGATTTTATATTTCTGGCCCCCAGAACTGTGAGACAGTACGTTTCTGTTATTAAGCCACCCTGTTTGTGGTACTTTGTTATGGCAGCTGTAGCAGACTAATGCACTACCTAATTCATCAATACTGAAAATGTCTTGCCAGTTTAAGCCAATGTTCTACTATCTGCATATTGACATCTGTTTCTGAATTTTCCCTTTTCGTTCTTTAGTATGTGTTCATATAGAAAGCTTCAAAGAGAACTAGACAGTGCAAACTCATTGACTAAACTCTATGGAAGGTGGTTGGTAAAAATTTGAGAAAAAAAATGAGTTTCTGGTATACAATGGGATAGACAGAAAGCAGTTGGTTGGGGCCAGACTTTTGTTGGGGGAGGAGGAAGGTGATGGGAGTCTTTCTCTGACAAAGCACGTATTGTGGTCTGGCTTGCAGCCTGGGCCAAAGTAGCTTAACTCTAAGAAATAGTGAAGTTTCCACTGCATAGAGAAGGGAAAGACAAGAAAAAGGCCACCTGAGGTGAGAGCCAGGTGGGCACCTTTGCAATGCCTGACAGAGAAAACATGTGCCCTGACACAAGGCTATGGTGTGCAGTGAGGAAGTGGGACCCAGGGTGGGGTGCTGAGCACAGAGCTTAGATAGGCACACTGGAGCTACAGTAGCAGTGAGATGCCAAGGGATGTCAGAGCTCCTGGGGCAACCACTAAGATGCCTGGAAGTTAAAGGCACATGGGAGATGGCAATTTGCAAAGTGAGAAGTGTGTTCTCTTCCTTCAAAGCTACAGAAAGACCTGGGTTTCCACAGTCCCTGGAACTTACCGGCTATGAAGCACAAAGGTCTTCTATTTACCTGAAGTTTCAGTTTTCTCATCATAGATGATGATAGATAGATACATACATAGATGATAGATAGATAGATAGATAGATAGATAGATAGATAGATAGATAGATAGATAGATAGATAGATAGATGATAGATAAATAGATGATAGATAGATAGATGATAGATAGATAGATGATAGATAGATAGATAGATGATAGATGATAGATAGATGATAGATGATAGAATCAATATGATATATAAATATATATACATAATCTCTTTCTTATAGTATGGTGTGAAGATTAAAAGAGTTAATGAACATCTGGCATGTAGTAAATGCTTAGTATATGCAGACTAAAACTCTTATACCAGCATTATTTGATCTATAAAATTCCCATCTTATATTGCACTTGGTAAAGTAGTATTTAATAAATGATATAGATAATAAATCAGCATGCACAGAAAACACTTGGCATGGGTTACCAATAAGGACTTCTGTATAGGCATTATTGAACCCCAGGCCACTTCGAGTTTACCCTGGTGTCTGCAGCATCCATGGAGGTATGTGGTAAGTGTGGCTCTCCAGGGGGTAGGATTTATTCAGCCTCTCAGCAGATATTTATTGAGCCCCCATCCTGTGCTAATCAGTGTTGTAGGACCCAGTGTACTCCTGCCTGCAGGGTCATGGGGCCGGTGTTTTAGCGAGGATGGGGAATCAGACAACAACATAGTCATGGCAAAATGACCTATCACATCATTTCAGACAGGACTGAGGGGTATCAGGAGGGTGTGCTGAGAAAATAATGCAATCCAACAAAATAGTTAAGTAGAAGACACAATAACCCCTGAAAGCAAGGCAGCTCCAGAGAGTCCAAATAAAATGGGTTTAGGGGCATATCTGCTTAGAGTGGGGGACTAGGGAGTTGTCTCGAAGTTATATCTTCATATCAAAAATGTTCTTATAACTTTGTTACTGTACCTATACTACTTCTGAACCTGTTTCTTTAGGGTGATTTGAAGGGTGGGTTGATGGAGAATATATGATGTGTGCAGAAGGGAGTGTCCACCACCACCTTCCCTGGCCCTACAACAGGCCATTGTCCTTCGGCACTGCTCTGTGGGAAGGAAAGATTAATATGCTAAAGGAGCCTGGACTGAAAAAAGAAAAGGTGGAGAGGGGAGGAGAGGGGAGGGAGAGGGAAAAAAAGAGAAAAGAAGAAAAACAAAGGGGGAAAGAAAAGAACAAGAAAAGAAAAAACAATATTTAGCAGTCTATATACTTCTCCAATGTGGACCTAGTTCTCATGTTCTCACTTTCTTTCCTTTTTAAAAATTTTTTTTATTAATATATAATGTATTATTTGTTTCAGGGGTACAGGTCTGTGATTCATCAGTCTTATGCAATTCCCAGTGCTCACCATAGTACATACCCTCCCCAGTGTCCATCACCCAGCCACCCCATCCCTCCCACCCCCCTCCACTCCAGCAGCCCTCAGTTTGTTTCCTGAAATTAAGAGTCTCTTATGGCTTGTCTCCCTCTCTGGCTTCATCTTGTTTCATTTTTCCCTCCCTTCCCCTATGATCCTCTGTCTTGTTTCTCAAATTTCTCATATCAGTGAGATCATATGATACTTGTCTTTCTCTGATTGACTTATTTCACTTAGCATAATACCCTCCAGTTCCATCCATGTTGTTGCAAATGGGAAGATTTCAGTTTTTTTGATGGCTGCATATTACATTGTATATATATATACCACATCTTCTTTATCCATTCATCTGTTGATGGACATCTTGGCTCTTTTCACAGTTTGGCTATTGTGGACATTGCTGCTATAAACATTGGGATGCATGTATCCCTTTGGATCACCACATTTGTATATTTGGGGTAAATACCCAGTAGTGCAACTGTTGGGTCATACAGTAGCTCTATTTTCAACTTTTTGAGGAAATTCCATACTGTTTTCCAGAGTGGCTGCACCAGCTTGCATTCTCACCAACAGTGTAGGAGGGTTCCCCTTTTTCCACATCCTGGCCAACATCTGTTGTTTCCTGACTTGTTAATTTTAGCCATTCTGACTGATGTGAGGTGGTATCTCATTGAGGATTTGGATTTGATTTGGATTTCCCTGATGCCAAGCGATGTTGAGCACTTTTTCATGTGTCTGCTGGCCATTTGGATGTCTTCTTTGGAAAAATGTCTGTTCATGTCTTCTGCGCATTTCTTGATTGGATTCTTTGTTCTTTGGGTGTTGAGTTTGAAAAGTTCTTTATAGATTTTGGATATTAGCCCTTTATCTGATATGTCATTTGCAAATATCTTCTCCCATTCTGTCAGTTGTCTTTTGGTTTTGTTGACTGTTTCCTTTGCTGTGCAAAAGCTTTTTATCTTGATGAAGTCCCAATAGTTCATTTTTGCCCTTGCTTCCCTTGCCTTTGGCGATGTTTCTAAGAAGCAGTTGCTGCAGCTGAGATCAAAGAGGTTGCTGCCTGTGTTCTCCTCTAGGATTTTGATGGATTCCTGTCTCACATTTAGGTCTTTCATCCATTTTGAGTCTATTTTTGTGTGTGGTGTAAGGAAATGGTCCAGTTTCATTCTTCTGTATGTGGCTGTCCAATTTTCCCAACACCATTTGTTGAAGAGACTGTCTTTTTTCCATTGGGCATGCTTTGTCGAAGATGAGTTGACCATAGAGTTGAGGGTTCATTTCTGGTCTCTCTATTCTGTCCATTGATCGATGTGTCTGTTTTTGTGCCAATACCATGCTGTCTTGATGATGACAGCTTTGTAATAGAGCTGGAAGTCCGGAATTGTGATGCCGCCAGCTTTGCTTTTCTTTTTCAACATTCGTCTGGCTATTTGGGGTCTTTTCTAGTTCCATACAAATTTTAGGATTATTTGTTCCATTTCTTTGAAAAAAGTGGATAGTCTTTTGATAGGGATTGCATTAAATGTGTAGATTGCTCTAGGTAGCTTAGACATTTTCACAATATTTGTTCTTCCAATTCATGAGCATGGAATGTTTTTCCATTTCTTTGTGTCTTCCTCAATTTCTTTCATGAGTATTCTATAGTTTTCTGAGTACAGATCCTTTGCCTCTTTGGTTAGATTTATTCCTAGGTACCTTATGGTTTTGGGTGCAGTTGTAAATGGGATCGACTCCTTAATTTCTCTTTCTTCTGTCTTGTTGGTGTATAGAAATGCAACTGACTTCTGAGCATTGGTTTTATATCCTGCCACTTTACTGAATTCCTGTATGAGTTCTAGCAGTTTTAGGGCAGAGTCACCATGACCAAGTGGGATTTATTCCTGGGCTGCAAGGTTGGTTCAACATCCACAAATCAATCAATGTGATACCATACATTAATAAAAGAAAGAACAAGAACCATATGATCCTCTCAATAGATGCAGAAAAAGCATTTGACAATGTACAGCATCCTTTCTTGATTAAGAAAGGGTACATACCTCAATATCATAAAAGCCATCTATGAAACCCACAGCAAATATCATACTCAATGGGGAAAAACTGAGAGCTTTTCCCCTAAGGCAGGAACACAGCAGGGATGTCCACTATCACCACTGCTATTCAACATAGTACTAGAAGTCCTAGCTTCAACAATCAGACAACAAAAAGAAATAAAAGGTATCCGAATTGGCAAAGAAGAAGTGAAACTCTCACTTTTTGCAGATGATATGATACTTTATGTGGAAATTCAGAAGACTCCATCACTTTTTAATAATAACTTTACTAAGATATAATTCAGATACCACAGAATTTGCCCATTTAAAGTATACAATTGAGTTGTTTTTAGTATATGCACAGGATTTTGCAACCATCACCACCATCAGTTTGATAATATTTTTTCATCACCCCAAAAAGAACTTCTGTACTCAGTGGCAGTCATGTCCTATTTCCCCCCAGTACTCCAGGCCCCAAGCCGTAGGCAACCACTAATCTACTTTCTGTCTCTATGGATTTGCCTATTCTGCACATTTCATACAACATGTGGTCTGGTGTAACTGGTTTCTTTCCCTTAGTATAATGTTTTCACTTGTTTTAGTGTTTCATTTCTTTGCATGACTGAATAATATTCTATTGTACGGTTGGACCACATTTTGTCTATATACTCATCAGTTGATGGATTGGCTGCCTGACATTTAATTCCCTCCTTTAAAATGCCATGTGATCCACTTCTTCTGTTTCCTCAGCCTTCTACCCTGTTCCGGGACTCATACTGCTAGGAAGCGAGTGTGGGCAGAAAGTAAAGGGGCCAAGGAGGCCAGAGGTCACAGATAGCACAGCCAGTGAGACACAGAACTCTCATTCTTTTCCTTCCTGACCCTATTCCCTTCTTCTTTAGTGAATCCTAACCCTAGAAAAACCCCTGTCACATCCTACTACTGGCTTCCAGAATTCCTGGAGAGAATTATCTAACCTGCCTCCACCTAGATTCCTGCTTCCAGTTCATTTCCGACAGCAGCCTTTTCAAGCTTTTGCTGCAGTTCCTGAGCATGTCTGTATCCTTCCCCTTCATTAGCTAATTTCTACCTCTCTCCAGCACAAGCATTGTTTCCATCATTCCTCTGATGATACCGTATCCTAGCCCCATCATGCTACACTCTGAGCTTCTTAAGGACAGAACCAGACCTTATCCACTTGGCACCTCATGACACCTAACACTTGACCTTACCTGTAGGGGGTAGGAAGCTGGAACATACTACTGTCTTTCCCCTTCAGATCTGAGAGACCAAGGGATTTATGCCCCCACACTCCAGGCACTGCCCTCACCTGAAGGGGCCCATCTTGAACAAAGTCATGGGAGCAGCCTGCATCCAATGATGTCAATATGACAGGAAGACCCAGCCCTTTCACCCCAATTAGGGATAACTGTGAAGGGCTGTCCCAGCTCCACACATCCTTCCATGGGGTCAGCTGAGGCCTTTGTTGAGACTACACCAAAACCCAACTTCTCCCTTTGCCCATTTAGCTACCTACCTTTCCCTGTAGGTGTTAGTCCTGATGCATTCCTTAGAAAATGTCCTGTATGATAATCTCCCTAACAAAGTCAGCTTCCTGGGAAACCTGACCTGCAATAGTCACCTAAAATATAAATTTATTGAAAGCATTGACTGAAAACTTTTATAATTCAGAAAGAAAATCCTCACAAATAAAATTATTCATTATTACTTTGCTAAAATAGTTAACTTTCAAATTTTACTGCCCCATTGGTGTGGAGATCAATTTAGTCTTTTTTATTTATACATTCCAGTTTATTTAAATTTGTGAATATGTAAATGTTTAATTCAAACCTTTCCTTATAAAATAAGAGTGGTGTAAGACCTGAAAAAGAAAAGAAAAAACTTACCTGATGAGAAGATTTAAGACTTTATCCTACTAATTATTTTTGTGAAATATAGTCTTCACACAAGAGTAAATATAATATCCATGTGGTATTTAAATGATAACAAATAGCCATGTATCTGCCAAAGAACTTATGAAATAAAATATCCTTGAAACTGGAGGGTATTATGCTAAGTAAAATAAGTCAATCAGAGAGAGACAATTATCATATGGTTTCACTCATATGTGGAATATAAGAAATAGTGCAGAGGATCATAAGGGAAGGGAGGGAAAACTGAATGGGAAGAAATAAGAGAGGGAGACAAACCATGAAAGATTCTTGACTCTGGAAAACAAACTGAGGGTTGTGGAAGGGGACATGGGTGGGGGGATGGGGTAACTGGGTGATGGGCATTAAAGAGGGCACATGATGTGATGAGCCCTGGGTGTTAATATGCAACTAATGAATCATTGAACACTACATCAAAAACTAATGATGTACTATATGTTGGATTTAAATAAAATAAAAATTTAAAAAAAGAAATAGAATATACTCAATAATGTAGATTGAAGCTTCTTTGTATCTCCTTTGTATGCATCACCCTCCAGTCTAACTAACTGCTATCCTGAATATTTGGGTGATCATTTCCTTGCTTTCCTTTAAGATAGATAGATGGCAGATGACAGGTAGGTAGATAGATAGATGATAGATGATAGATAGATAATAGATAGATATTATATGTTCACATAGCATAGTTTTTAGCTTTTATTTGTTTCTCCTCCATACCTTATTTAAGTGGAATTTTATATTATATATGTATATATATATGTATATTTTTTTGACTTGCTTTTCTACTAAATTATTGTTAAAATACATCTATGTTGATATGTGCCACTGTGGTTCATGTGCACTCACTGCTGTGTAGTATTTCCTTGTATGATTAACCACAATTTATGCCCTCTACTGTTGATAGCCATTTGGGTGGATTATAGTTTGATGCTGACTGTGCTGCTTTCATAAGCTGTGTACATTCCTAACTGTTTTAGTGTCACTGTGGATCTTGTTGCTTATATACTGTTGATGTAAATGAATAAGCTGTTTTTTTAGAATTTTAAAGAAAAAGGAAAGAATTTTATTTGAGCCCAAATTAGGACAGCTGCCTAGGATACACAGTATTCACAAAAACGTGCTTCAGGGAAGGAACATTTGGTGCAGGGTTAGATATGTTTTTTACATAAAGAATTATAAATCATAATGGGGGACATTCTAGAAAGTTACAAATTTTATCTTATGTTTTTAGTATGTACAAGGCTGTATGACTTTAACCTTATGGGAACCAGAAAGGTTTTTTTTTATTTTTCTTATCTTTATGTTTGGAATGTTCCTTTTGGTTATTTACGTATTTATTTTTTTCCAAAGTGGACATACAGTGTGTGATCAGGGCAGAAATAAAGCCCATGCTTTGAGGTTTTGTGGAGTAATTTCGACCTTGGTAAATGTTAAAGTATAGCTTCTCTAGGAGTCCAGGAGTAGGGGCCACAAAAGTTAAAAGTTGAAATTTCATTTTCTTAGTACACATGGGCCACAGTTTTTCAAGGGTCTGTATCTGGGGAATAGAGTTGCCAGCTCATAGAGTATAAGTATATTAAGTTTACTAAGTCATTTCAGACCTTTTCCAAATGTTTCCATCAATTTACACCTTCACACAAAGCATTGGCATCCCTGCAAACCCTTACTAACTTGGGTTATACCTGACTAATCTTGCCAATCCGGTGGGAGTGGAATGAAATGTCACTGTGGTCTTAATTTGCCATGCCCAGCTACCAATCAAGTGAAATATCTTTTCACAAGATTATGGACTATTCATGTTTCCTCCTCGTTATGTGATTATTCAAGGTTTTTGCCTATTTTTTCTGTTGGGTTGTTTGTCTTTTTACTGTAAATTCATAGGAGTTCTTTGTATATTCTATACACAAACTATTAGTTTTATGTAATAAAAATAATTTTCTCCCAGTTTTTGTTTTTCTTTCCACCTTTTCTATTGTCTTTTGATCAACATAATTAAATGGATTAAGTTAATATTAAATTGTTAAATTTTAACATGGTCAAATTTATCAGCTGTTTTATTTACTATAAATAAATTTTTTTCTTTTTTTGTCTTTGTCTTTTTGTCTTTTATAATAAATCTGTCTCTGTTCTAAGCTGTAATGATATTTTCCTATATAATCTTCTAAAAATTTTATAAATTTGTCTTTCACATTTATTGATTCTACCTGGAATTGATTTTTTGAATGGTGTGATATAAAAAAAAATCACTTTCACTCTTTTCCATATGATAACCAGCAATATTGATTTAAAAAAAATTGAGTTCATAATGCATTCATATGTATCAAAGAATCAAAACAATGTCAAATGGCATAAAGTGGAAATTCATACTTTACCCTGCTTCAACAACACATTTTCCCACCTACACACCCAGATATCCAGATATAACCACATTTGGTAAGTCTTTTATAAACTTCCTGGACATTTTTTTTGTAAATACAAGAAAACATGAAACTATATTCCCATTTTCCTTCTCTGCTCAATTCATGAAACTTGCTCTTTTACACATAACACAGACCTTGGAGATTGTTCAATATTCCCCCTGAGAGCATCCTCCTTCTTTTTATGGAACCATGCACTATTCCTCTGTATGTTAAAACCATGATTTACAGAGTTCCATTTTCAGCATGATGGAGGAATAAGGACTTTAACAATTGAATTTGTGAAACCAAATGCCAGAAAGTAAACACACCTCCTCAAGTCTGCTTTCATAGTGATCTGCACATACATGTGAGAAAACCAGCCAAGCTGGGCAACACCAATGGAAAAGAGTAGGAGAACAATCCTCAGAGCAAATGCAGGGCTCCTACCAGCCAGAGACCTAACTGTTCATATGCAGGCACCAAATGACGCTCCCAGAAGAATACTGACTCTAAAATGGGCTCACTTCAGTCCTAAACACTGAAGATATTCTGTATCCACCTTAACTTAAATGGAAAATATCAATAAACTCAAACTGATTCCAAGCAATGTAACTGTGTCCTAGAACAAAGACTACACATATATTTTAAATAAAACAAAATTCAGTATCCAGTAATGCAAAATTCTCAATATCTAGACTCTAATCTGAAGTTGCTGGGTGGAGGGGGTTCAAGACGGTGGCATAGTAAAACCCTGAACTCACCTTCTCCCATGCACACAATAAATTCACAGTTACATATGAGTAATTTTCTTCTGAAAAGGACCTGAGAACTAGATGAACAGTGACTCCACAACAAGAGAAAAGACATACTGAGAAGGGTAGGAGAGGCAGAGACACAACCTTGCTTGGGTCCTCACACAGATGCAATGTCCCCACAGTTGGAAGGGATCCCCAAAATATGGAACTCGTTCTCAGGGAGTGAAGGAATTGTGCCCCCTAGAAGGCACCCCCAACCTTAGGGACTGGCATTGAAAAAACGAGCCCCCAAAACATTTGGTTTTGAAGATCAATGGGGCTTAATACTAGGAGAATCATTGAACTATAGGGAATGGAGATCCCACTCTTAAAGGGCTTGCCCTGAGATCCAGTGTAAATGCAGCAGATAGAAAAGCATTTAGACCATAACTGAGCAACACCCACTTACTAATTTTAAAGTGGCTGCCAGAGAGACAGGAACCTGCAGGGACTTTATTTGGGGACAGAAGCACTAATGGATGCCATTTTTGCAATCTTATCCTAACTTGGAGATGACAGAGCTGCCAGGCACCATTTTTGGTACCTTCCCTCTAGCTTGCTTCCACCAGAAGGCATGGTCTGTCCACCTAATGCCATAAGCAGGCTGGGAAAATGCCCCACACCCACCCTGCTCACACAGCAGGTGGACCACAACTGAGCCAGCAAGTGCTAGAATACTCTCATTTAAATTTATTCCAGCAGAACTTCAATAACGAACAAATACTCTGCTCCTTTACATCTTTGTTCTCACACTTTTGGTTGTTGATGTCCCCAAAATTAGATCTTTATATATTGTTTGCCTCAAATCATAAACTAATAATTCTTTTAAATATATCAATCTATTAAATTATGTAGAAAACAACATGTGGAGTTAGTTATTACCAAGTTATGCTGATACTGGCTTTTCGACTAATTTATTTTCTTCAAATTTTTATTTAAATTCTAGTTAGTTCACATACAGTGCAATATTGGTTTTAGGAGTAGAATTCAGTGATTCATCACTTACATACAACTCCCAGTGCTCAGCACAAGTGCACTCCTTAATACCCATCACCCATCTAGTCCCTCCCCCAACCACTTTACTCCATCAACCCTCAGTTTGTTCTCTATTTTTAAGAGTCTCTTATGGTTTGTTTCCCTCTCTCTCTTTTTTTCCCCTTCCCATATGTTCATCTGTATTGTTTCTTAAATTCCACATATAAGTGAGATCATATGGTATTTGTCTTTATCTGATTTATTTCACTTAGCATAATACCCTCTAGTTCCATCCACACTGTTGAGAATGACAAGATTTCATTCTTTTGGAGTAATATTCCACTGTGTATATGTATACACACACACACACACATACCACATATTCTTTATCCATTCATCAGTCGATGGGCATTTAGGCTCTTTCCATAGTTTGACTATTGTTGATATGCTGCTATGAACATCAGAGTGCATGTACCCCCTTAAAATCTGTATTTTTGTAATCTTTGGGTAAATAACTAATAGTGCAATTGCTGGATCATAGGGTAGTTCTATTTTTAACTTTTTGAGGAACCTCCATACTGTTTTCCAGAGTGGCTGCAACAATTTGCATTTCCAGCCACAGGGCAAGAGGGTTTCCCTTTCTCTGCATCCTCCCCAACATCTGTTGTTTCTGTGTTGTTGATTTTAGCCATTATGACAGGTGTGAGGTTATATCTCATTGTAGTTTGACTTTCATTGTCCTATTTTCAAGTTGGTTGATTCTTTCTTCTGCCTTCTCAAATCTGCTTTTGAAACCCTGAAGTAAATTTTTATTCCAGTTATTGTAGCTTTCACGTTCAGAATTTCTTTTGGTTTATTTTTAGGTTTTCTATCTTTTTATTAATATTTCCATTTTGTTCATTCATGATTTTCTTGACTTACACCACATTGTCTTTAGCTCTTTGAGCATCTTTGAGGGAGTTGTTTTAAATCCTTTCTCTAGTATATCTGTCATTTGGTGTTTCTTAGGAACAGTTTCTATTGGTTTATTTTTCCCTTTATATGGGCCGTATTTCCTGTTTCTTGGTATACTTTGTGATCTTTTTGTTGAACATTGGCCATTTGAATTTAATAATATAGTAACTCTGGAGATCTGATTCTCTCCCTTCCTCAATGTTTGCTGTTTATTTATTTATTTATTTGTTTGTTTGTTTGTTTAAATTTGTAGGCCATTTCTATGCAGAGGATCAGCCTGAGGTGTAAGATTAAGGTCTGCTCAAGTCTTTTTGAGCCTTTCTCTAGGCATGTGTGGTCACTTTATAATTTTCCCTGTATGTGTTGTGATTTTTAATGTCCTAGTCTTTAATGCCTCGCTCCCAAAAGGGGGAAAAATAGAAAAATGGAGAGAGGCAGGTGCCATCCTTTTAAATCCCTGTGGAAGTTACTTCAGCTAGAGGGAAAGGTGCTTACAACAATGAGGAGAAGTGCAGCAAGAATGACTGCCTCTGTCTTCACCTCTGTGATTGGAAATATTGAACAGCAATTAGAGCACACATTCCTGATACTTGGAGGACAGGATGTTTTTGCCTACCCTGGCTACACCAGCTTTGTACCAGCTGTTCCAGGAGCACATGAAGAGCTAGCTGGGATGGGGGTTGGGCAACTGCTACTGTGCTAGGATCGGAAATTGACCAAAATTAACTCACAAACCTTCCCCCTTGTAGTTGTAAGCCTTCAACAGTCTCTATAGTTCCAAAATAGTTACATCAAACAGATTATGCCAGTGTAATATTTGTGCAGGTGGGAGACAAATTCCTGGTGCTTTCTGCTCTGCCATATTCCCAGAATCCTTCAGACCATATTCTTTTAAATATTCTTTCTGCCCCCTTTTATTTTATTTAACAGATGATTTCATGTCTTTGTCTACTATTTCCAAAGCTTCCTCAGGGAATGCTTCTGTAAATTTCTCCTGTGAATGGACCTTATATTTTACTGTTTCTTTGCATATTCATACTTTTTGGTTGAAAACTTGACATTTTTGGTTTTTTTAAGATTTATTTATTTATTTTAGAGAGAGAGAGGAGAGAGAGAGAGCATGCAGGGGGAGGGGCAGAGGGAGACAGAATCTCAAGCAGAATCTGCACTGAGAGTGAAGTCTCTACTTAGTGCCAGGCAGTAAGTGTTTTTAATATTTTCACCAAGAAATTTGGAACTTCTGTCTGCAGATCACTTCCACAGCTTCTACCACCATTCTGGAGCAAGTGGAAATGTGATACTGAGGTATATTTCAGCAGTGTTTAACTTTGTACTATAATGATGATGGCTTAAGTTTACTCAACAGCACAAAGTAAAACAATTAAAACCCCAGGAAACACTGAAACTGCTGCTGCAGAATATAAACATTCATAATGCTCAGAAAATCTGTTGCCAAAGTATATCTGAAGCACTGAATTATTGTATTTTTGATCCAGGTGGAAAAAGAAGAGCAGCATGAAATCTCAGCTTAATACTTTGTCTCCATAGGGAACTATACACCCAATATAAAATGTAAACATTGCTTGTCTATTAATACCATCTGAAACACTTTTCTACATAAATTGAATAGATTACTGTCATTATTATCTGGCTCCAAATCCTCTCCTTAAAACAAAATAAAGCTATCCAATAAAGCATACCCAATTAGATTTTATTACCAGCCCCTCCTCACTCCCAAGCTGTGTCTTCATAAGCTTTTGTTACCCGTGAAAGTTAGCCTGAGGCTTTGTGGCAGTCACTGAATCATAATTCTTTAGTGTTAGAACATGTTCTGTGTGTTTAAAAAACATCAAAATATTGAATTTAAAGTTACTAGGGCGACTATAGCTTATTAAGAGCCGGGTAAACTCTCACACAGGGATACCAAAATATGGAAGAAGACACCAAAAGCTCCTGCTCAGATTACAAGTTAAAATGCAGGCAGGTACCTGTGCACACAGGCAAAAACTCGCTGGCGAGAGGTGGTAAAACACGAAGCTGTTGGCTTTTCTATTGATAATTCATGTGATTCTGTCCCCTAACCTACCGGTGGGAGTAGGGAGCCCTCTGTGGCCTGTCGCATCTGGGTTTTTGTCTCCATCAGTCTTCACGCATTACACCTTCTTTTTACAAACCACTTTTTAAAAACTTATACTCAGCTTTTCTTTATATTTATATTCTCTCTCTCTTTTGAAAAATAGACTTCTTTTTTTAAGCACTTTTAGGTTCACAATAAAATTAAGCAGAAACTACAGTTTCCCATAAGCCCCCTGCCCCTGCACACACAGCTTCCCCCACCATCAACAGCTGTCACCAGCATGATACATTTGTAACAATGGATAAACCTACATTGACCCTTCATCATCACGCATAGCCATAACTGTATCTCTTTTAAATATGTGGGGGTTTTTTTGCAAAAATTTTGTCCTCTCTCCACACAGTTTTGGAATATACTTTAAAAGCAAACAAAAAATTGAGCCTCTGGAGGTGTCCTGCAAAGTGGGGGAAGAAGGAGCTCACATTTATTGGACCCCTATCACATGCCAGGCACACACTTTTTGTGACTTCCTTTTATCCTCAAAATGATACACTTCCCCACTTTAGATATTCTTTTCCATTTTCCAGATAAGAAAATTGAGACAGGACAAACCATACCCAAAGTCATATTTTCAGGAAGATAAAAAATGAACTGTGCTGTCAAGCCCACCATCTCCCCTGTATAGCACAGCTTCTACCCACGGTTAGACTTAAGTGGGTCCTCCATGGTCACAAAGGGAAGAGCATCCACAACTTACCTACAGGAAGTTCTCATAGCTAATATAAACTCCCTAGCAAGTTACTTTCTTTTTATTCTTCTCTACCCTCAGAGGGATTGAGCCTGACTGGTCACCATTTCTGACATAAAACATCTTATTTACTTAAGGTCTTTCATTTTATGACCTTGATTAAAAATTCCAAAAGTCTGTCATCTCTACTAGACTTAGACTTCTTCAGCCTTGAAGCTCTTCATTTTTCTTCACTGTAACTCTTTCAAGCATGGGCCTCTGTATAAAAAGCGAGGCAGCCTGATGAAATGCAAAAGACAGACTTTGAACAGAGGTTTGGGTTTAAATCTAAGGTCTACCATTTTTAGGCTGTCTGAAATTGACCAAGTGACTTTATCTCTCTTAGCCTGTAAATTTTTTTAAAGAAGTTACATTTTTAGAGATAACAGGGAGGATACTTTGCCATTATGTGGCAATTTCAGCGATGCACTGATGCACTTTCTCTTTTCTTGAAAACTCTTTACAGTCCTTTGCTATAAGCATTTTTAGGGCCAAGAACTGCCTTTGAATACTCTACCAATGGAATGAGAACTTAAGTAGTCTTCTGCCCCTGAAGGAGCAAACTATCTGTTTCTTACACAAAAGGTATATAAAGGATTTTCCATATGTTTAAGTCCCATATGAACGTAACTCTGCAAAATGCTTCAGAAACTCCCGAACATCTCAAATTCAGAAAGTTGGCTGGAGGCCAGCTCCACATATGACAAATCTCATAATTTTTGGTGTTCCCTATAGCTCTTTGTCCCCTAACAAAATTCTCCTCATGTTTAAAATACTTATTTTTAATTTTAATCATCTATTTTTTTTAATTAATTTCATAATTTAAAATGTTGCAGAAGGGTGTGCAATGGAAAAATCTACCTCCTACCTCTTCCTCTTCAGTCAGGTCCCTTCTATGTATGAGATCTACCATTGCCACTTGGATCCTGTGAAGTCGTACAGCATGGCTTTGCAAGATGGAGTAAGATTCTGGGTCGTGTGGAAACCCAGGTATTCTTACAGTCATGACTTCTTGCTCAGATTGCACATCAGAAACACCTGAACAGCTTTAAAAATGCAGATACCTAGGCTCCACTGCATAGGTTGAAGCAGGACTGGCATATCATACAGAGGTCAGGTTGAAAAACATTGCGTGATTTAGTGTCAAATATCTGTAAATACAGAGGCTAAAGATACATAGACCATGTGTTACATTTGACATATCAAGCCTTCCATCAGAGTGGAGTTCTCAGAATGTTCACAGGTGGCCATTTATAGTGTCATGTGGAAGAATACTGACCAGGATCTTGCCAATAATGCCAAACTATATCAAAGAACAATCTGGAAATCTTTGTTCTCCCTGGTATCTCTAAAAATGTACCCCTTTGGGATGACTGGGTGGCTCAGTCAGTTAAGCAGCTGCCTTCGGCCCAGGTCATGATCCCAAAGTCCTGGGATTGAGTCCCACATCGGGCTCCTTGCTCAGCAGGGAACCTGCTTCTCCCTCTCTCTCCCTCTGCTTGTGCTCTCTCTGTCAAATAAATAAAATCTTAAAAAAAAAATGTACCCCTTTAAAAACTTTTCTGGGAAGCACAGAGAAAAACCAGTGTGATATATTTCCCAAATTGTCACAGCACACATTCAGTAAAAATCAAGCAAGTTATAAAACAATCAACTAAAGACTGAAAAAACCTGTAAGAATTTGAAAGGCACTTTTGTAATGGTTTGAATTACCAACTATCTACATTTATACATTGCCAAAATAGAAGAACCCATAGTCTCCTGTAACTGGTCAGAACCAATGAGGTTTTGGGGGTGCCTCCGTGGCTCAGTCAGTTAAGCGATTACCTTCGGCTCCAGTCATGACCTCAGGGTCATGGGATGGAGCCCTGCATCAGGCTCCCTGATCAGCCGGGAAGCAGGGAGTCGGCTTCTCCCTCTTCCTCCCCTTCCTCCTTCCTCTCCCCCCCACCAGCTCCTGCTCACTCTCTCTCTCAAGTAAATAAAATCTTTAAAAAAAAGGAAGGAACCAAGGAGATTTTTTTTTTTTTGTAGTCTCTTTGGGCAGATTTTATTCTTCAATTTTCCTATTTCTCTACTTCAGTTTGAATTTAGTACAGTGTGTTAAATTTTAACCAATTATTTGACTCTGACTTTCAAATCTCCTATTTGGAGATTGCTAGTTCAGATGAATTTATTATATAACAGTGTATGCTAAGTATTCTTAGATGGAAAATATTACATCTTAATTTTCACTAATGCTGGGGAGCATCTTTTTAATACATCATTCTCTTCTGCTGCTTTTTCTCTTCTTCTTTTGTCAATATTAAATCTTTTTTAAATATTTGTTTGACCAAAAAATTAACAAAAACAAATAATTCTACCATGTTACTAGTTATAAATCTTTTTTTTTTAAAGATTATTTATTTATTTATTTGACAGAGAGAGAGGGAGAGGACAGGTAGGCAGAGCAACAGGCAGAGGGAGAGGGAGAAGCAGGCTTCCCGCTGAGCGGGGAGCCTGATGCGGGGCTCGATCCCAGGACCCTGGGATCATGACCCGAGCCGAAGGCAGACACTTAACCGACTGAGCTACCCAGGCATCCCAGTTATAAATCTTTTTCTAAAAAATTGTTTTCATCTGTGTTGTGTACATTAAGTACCATTTGTGTATTTTTTATAAATACTAAAAGACAAACAAGCCAGCTCCTATTGACTGTTACTGTATTTACCTTATTCATAATCAGTGCTGTCTCCCAATTGTGTGCTCCTTCAGGGTACCCATTCATACCTATGTCAGCCATCTACCTAACTGAGCAAAAGCATTCAAAGGATTTAGATTGCAACCCCAAAATGTTACTCAGCAGGGAAGTGCTTCAGTTTTTCTGAACTTTCATACCAGATGAATTCCAACAGGTGAAATACAAGTGCATTAATTTAGAAATTCAGGGTCTCTACTTTCTTAATTTCTCTGAGTTGTCACCTGGGATTGAGTTTTTAAATCAGAATCCCTCTGAGGAGCTGATTACCTTTGGAAAAAGGACTGAGGAAATATCAAGGAATTAGTGTAAGACTTAACGTACTACAGGGCAAAGTAGGCATGCAATTGCAATGTGGATTAGCAGTTTCTCTAAGAGTAACAATGAAGAATACATTTTCTGAACTCAAACCTGTGACATAAGATTTGACATCACAACTATGCTTATGGGGACATTGCAAGCCAACTATGTAGAATATTTTTGTAAGGTTATGAAATAAGTTGCTTATAGTGATGACCCCGAGGTAAAGCTCCTAAGTTATTGAGACAAAGATAGAAGGGAGAATTACCTTCTACAGTGTCTACTAATTATCTTCTTAAAAATAAAGAAGAAGGTAGCGGGAGGGGAAGAATGAAGCGGGGGAAATCGGAGGGGTAGATGAACCATGAGAGACGATGGACTCTGAAAAACAAACAGGGTTCTAGAGGGGAGGGGGGTGGGAGGATGGGTTAGCCTGGTGGTGGGTATTGAGAAGGGCACATTCTGCATGGAGCACTGGGTGTTATGCACAAACAATGAATCATGGAACACTTCATCTAAAACTAATGATGTAATGTATGGGGATTAACATAAGAATAAAAATAAATAAATAAAAGAAAAAATAAATAAAAAAAATAAATGAAGTATTTTTCAAAAAATTATAACTATGATTTTGTTCAACTTTATGCTAATGAAGTTGAAAAACTTAAAGTGAAATAGATGTGGATTTTTGAAATATATAAAATACCAAAACTGACCTCAGAAGAGTAGAAACTCTAAATAGACCACAAACAGAGAATTAATCCTCATAAGAGCAGTAAGCCCATTTACAATGGAATGCAGAAAACTGTGTATACTTTGTTAACTTAGAGTAACGAAAAGAGACACATAATGTCTCTGACTAACACAGAAGTGACAGCTAACCCCTGTGAAGAGAGGAATCTTGTGGTTGTGGACAGAGAAGGGAGGAAGAATTTTTACAAAAACCTCTTTGGACCTGAAGAATTTCTTTTGAACATATAATCTAGCCAGAGTGAGATGGTTTTCTTCTTACTCCTCCCATATAACCAGGCACTGTGCTAAGGCGATCATATGCATTATCTCTTTTAATCCACACAAGACATTTAAGAGAGCAGGACTATAATAATCTCAGCTGCAATCTGTCAACTGTTTACTTTCTGGTAGATATTTATCAAGAAGTATTATGATGTTTGTATACATTTCTACTGGAAAATTAATCTATATGCCAAAAATAAGCTGAAGGTTGAAAAAAGTAGATATATTTCTTGGACTTGAAGTGTGAAGCAAACCACTCATGCTGGAGATCTTGAGTTAAAACTTACTCTAATTTCACAGTTGAAATGATCAGTAATAAATTTTATTTAAATTTATCTTGATGCTTTAGAAAATAAACTAGGCTTTGGTTTTTGTTTTCATTTTTGTTTTAAATTAGCAGACTTATTTTTAGAGCGGTTTTAGGTTTAAAGAAAATTGAGAAGAAACTATAGATAGTTCTCATATAACCCCTATACTCATAGTTTCTCTTATTATCAACATCTTGCATCGGTGTGGTACATTTGTCATAATTGTTGAACCAATATTGATACATTATTATGTGAAGGTTCACTCTGTATTATACACTCTATGGATCTGACAAATTATAATATCATGTAGTCACCATTACAATATCATACAGAAAGAAGATTTCACTGAACTAAAAATCTCTTCTATCCCACCTCGACATCTTTCTCCTCTTTCCAAACCTCTGGTAATCACTGATCTTTTTGCCCATAGTTCTGCCTTTTTCAGAATGCCACAGAGTTAGAATCATACAATATATGGTCCTTTAAGACTGGCTTCTTTCACTTAGTAATACGCATTTAAATTTTTCCCTGTCTTTTCATAACTTAATAGCTTGTTTTTTTTTTTTAAAGATTTTATTTATTTATTTGAGACAGAGAGAATGAGAGACAGAGAGCATGAGAAGGAGGAGGGTCAGAGAGAGAAGCAGACTCCCTGCCGAGCAGGGAGCCCGATGCGGGACTCGATCCCGGGACTCCAGGATCATGACCTGAGCCGAAGGCAGTCGCTTAACCAACTGAGCCACCCAGGCACCCTATAGCTTGTTTCTTTTTATTCTTGAATTGTAGTTCATTGTCTGCATGTACTTCAGTTTATTTATCCATTCACCTGAAGGACATCTTGATTGCTTCCAGATTTCGGCAATTATGAATAAAGCTGCTATAAACATCTGTGTGCAGGTTTTTGTGTGGACACGTTCTCAACTCATTTGGATAGATACCAAAGAGTGTGTTGTGTCAGTCTCAGCCTATTGATAGTGATGCTATTGACTAGGAATGCCCCACAGACATTTCCTCCACCAGAGCCAATGTTGTGGCTAGACAGTCCCTGTGGTTCTTAATAAGATGGCAGGATGAACTTTAGCAACAACCTTCAAGGAACTTTGAGGAATAAGATTTATCACACACAAGTCATAGAGGATACCTGGCACACCCTAGGGCCACAAAGAGAGGTCTCTGGTAAAGAGAGAGTGATGGAGCACAGACCTGGGGCTCTGCCTTATTAGGGTCCAAGGGTAGGGTACCTAGGGTTTCTCAAGCTCACTGTTGGTGAATTTAAAGCACAAGAATGGGAATTGGAGTATAGAAAGGGAAAAGCGGGGTCACTCAAGTGGCCAGTTATCTAGGTTGGCTTTCTAAGAAGGAAACTTCATGGGTGAAGGTGGCCTTATAGCTTACCTAGTTGTTTTGCTAGTAACTGTATTTACAGCTGGCAATACATTTGTTTGAGAAGGTTGTCTTTGAAATGAATGCCTCAGAAATCAGAAACTTAATCTGACACTTGCATTGCAATAAAAAACTCAATGCTAGGTATTTACACTACAGAATGAGATTGCTGAACTGCATGGTAAAATCACTTAGCTACTTTACCATTTTGTATTTCCACCAGCAATGAATGAGAGTTCCTTTTCCTGGACATCCTTCCCAGGGTTTTGATTTTAGTCTTCTAATGAGTGTATAGTAGTATCTCATTGTTGTTTTAATTTGCATTTCCCTAGTGACTATAATGTTGAGCATCTTTTCATATAATTATTTGCCATCTGTATGTCTTCTTTACTGGAGTTGTCTGTTCAGATCTTTTGCCCACTTTTTAATCGGGTAGTTTGTTTTCTTATTGCTGAGCTTTAAGAATTCTTTGCATATTACGAATTTCTATGCTTCTAATAGTCTCTTTTACAGAGCAGAAATTTTTCATTTTAATGAAGTTCCACTGATCAGTTTTTTCTTTCATGGATCAAGCTTTTGATGTCCTATCTTTTTAGATATCATTGGAACCCAATGTTACCTAGATTTTCTCCTCCGTCATCTTCTAAGATTTTTATACTTTTGCATGTAACCGTCAGGTCTATAATTTATTTTTAATTTTTGTAAAAGGAATAAGGCTGGTGTTTATATTATTTTCTTTCTTTCTTTCTTTTTTTTTTTTTTTTTGCATGTGGATATCCAGTTGTTCTAGCACTGTTTGCTGAAAGACTATCTTTTCTCCATTATATATATATTACCTTTGCTTTTTTGTCAAAGATCAGTTGACTATATTTGTGTGAGTTTATTTCTAGGCTCTCTGTTCTGGTCTATTGATCTATTTCTCTACTCTTCCACCAATATAACACTGTCTTGATTACTGTAGCTTTATAGTAAGTCTTAAAGTGGGTAGCTAACTTAGTTTTAAGAATTCATTTAAATTTTATTTTTTGCCTGTTGCTGATCATGAAATAGGATAAATGAAAATATTCATTCACAAGGAGACAATTATACATTGTCCTCAAAACTGTAGAGACAGAGATTGTTAAAGAGAAAATACTTTAGGGCGCCTGGGTGGCTCAGATGTTTAAGCGTCTGCCTTCGGCTCAGGTCATGATCCCAGCGTCCTGGGATCGAGTCCCGCATTGGGCTCCCTGCTCCTTGGGAGCCTGCTTCTCCCTCTGCCTCTCTCTCTGTCTCTCATGAATAAATAAATAAAATCTTTAAAAAAAAAAAAGAGAAAATACTTTAAAAAACAACAAATGTAGGGGTGCCTGGGAGGTTCAGTTGGTTAAGTATCCAACTCTTGGTTTTGGTTCAGGTCCTGGAATCGGGCCCCACATAGGACTCTGCACTCAGCATGGAGTCTACTGGAGATTATCTCCCTGTCTCTCTCCCTCTACTTCTCCCCATGCTCACTCTCTCTCTAAAAAATTTTTTAAAAATCTTTAAGAAAAAAAAAAACAAACGTATATTATCTTTGAGTAATTAGGGGAACTTAGAATTAGGTAAAATCTTTTGATTTTACCAAATCAAAATTTTAAAACAAAGTATCTCCTCAAAAAAAGTCTGTCATTTTGATGTGGAGAACAAAAGTAAAAGAAATGTAGAAAAAAATCAAATTTCCTTATGATTTACAGCCCATTGACAAGTACTTGAGACAGGTAGAGTGATCTTCCTCCAGGAATTCAACTGCCTTGACGTTAATATTTTGCTAGAGGCAAAAGGGAAACTTAGTTTGACATTAGCCTGACTTCCAGGACCCTGTAAGTCTTCTTTAACATGAAAATCTTTGGAAATTTCCTTTATCTCTACTCCCCAAGATATATGTTAGCAATCATCCTCCAAACATATAAGCCCACTCATATACATGTGAAGGATCTCATTCATGACTAAGGGTTTACTAGACGGTAGTAAATGACCCCTCAAGGTCCTGTAAACCTTAGAGACTTTCAAATTCCTTAGAGACTTACTCTATCCCTAACTCCCTTCCAACTTGAAAAAATATGTATATGATCAATCATTCCTCACAATCCCAGTGCAGCTCTTTCTGCCCATGGGTCCTGTCCCTGTGCACCTTTTTGCACTGAAGATATCTCAAGAATTCTTTCTTGATCGTTCACTCTTGAACCCCAACATTTCACATCAATTTTAAGTATTGGTCCCTTAAAGGCTTAAAGTGTGAACTGAGTACAATTTGATCCCATCTTATATAATTAGAAGCCCAAGGCAGGGATTCTAGGTAGACCTGATATTTTAATCAAACTTTATTATGTTAAGCAACTTAACACACATTGTGAATATGTATGATAATGAGGTATGAGATCTTTTTTTTATTCAAGGAAAATATAATATTCTATTCAATAAAATCAATTCAATTTAACTCACACTATTAAGCTATGGGTCAGTCATCATGTCAGTCTGTGTGGGAAATTAAGAGATGAATAAAATATAATGCTTGCCCTCCGAAAACCTACAATCTAATGACCTATATGATTCCACCCAATTTTCTAGTTAAAATCTGAAAGCTATTTGCTACTGCTTTATTCCCCCCAAACATTAAACAAAAATTAATGTGCGTATAGTACAAATCTCTAGAAAAGTTTATGGTATTAATTAATAGTTTATTAGTTAATAATAATGTACTAGCTTATTGTAAGCAATAACTGAAGAATAGAAAGTTTTCATCTCAATCTTTTTTAAGGCATATAAATAGAAAAGATTATTGAAAGTTTGGAACATTGCCATCTGTCTTTTATAGCTACCACTTAGAGTTCAGTGTTTCATCTGTTCCCAAGTATGACATGTTTGGGGTCTCAGACATAATCAGAGAACAATTGTTTTATTACCTGTTTTAACCCTGTGGAGTTGTCTGAGGTAAGCTCACTTATAACAGGCCGTGATAGGTTCTTTTCCTACTTTACTTATCTTCTCTTACTTGCTAGAAAAAACTCTTCCATTATGCTCTTACTAATACCCTGATTACAGTTCCCTCCATCTACCCTCAGATTTTGAAAAACTTCTCTAGATAGTCACCTTTACCCTGAAGCCTGGTGAGAGAGCAGAAGAACCTCTCTATCTAAAATATTCTGCATTCTCTACTCAACATCCTACAACATATGCTTACTCTTTTCTTGTACACAAAGTTCATATGTTTCAGTTTATTTAATATTGCTTGTGTAAAAGTAAACAATAGCTTTGTGTTATAAAGTAAATAAAGAGGGGGGAATACTACAAACCTTAAAGTTCTAGCAGGCTTATTGAAGAAACAAGTCTGTTCCCAAGTTGATCATGGCCTGGTCATGGGATGAATGAAAATATTAATTCAAAGGGAAATAGTAATACTTCATTTTCAAAATTGTGAAGACAGAGATTTTTTAAGAAGAAAATCCTTTTTAAAATAAGTTTATTGCAAGAAGGAAACCCAGATGAATATTCTAGTGAGGAAGATCTCAATTTTGCTTACATTTTGGTCTTAGTTTTGAAGTAGAATGCAGATGTCCTTCTAAAAATACACATGGGGATTGAGTTCCACACTCCAGAATGATTAAGATTTTCACCAAATAGCCAATGATCTAAAAATTCCCCAATTTCGCCTCATTTCCTTCCCACTAAGCATACCAAAATACCAATGACCCAATTTTAAACGTTTTTTTAATTTTAAATGTATTTATTTATTTATTTTTAAAGATTTTATTTATTTATTTGAGAGAGCGCACACGAGAGAGGGATGGGGTGGGGTAAAGGGAGAGGGAGAAACAGATGCCCCACTGAGCTGGGAGCCTAATGCAGGGCTTGATCCCAGGACCCCAAGATCATGACCTAAGCTGAAGGCAGGTGCTTAACCGACTGAGCCACCCAGGAGACCCTGGTTAAACTTTTTTTAAAGTGTGATGAAATAGCATGAAGATTTTGGGCTTTGGAGTCAGGCACATCACCTAGAATTCAGACCTATCTCTACCATCTATAAACTGTAACACTGGGGACAAAAGTCTTTATCTTAATGGATAATGGAGAGCATAAGCTCAATCCCTGCTATCAAAGAGTTTACAAGATAGTGGGGAAGAAAGTCACAAAGCCAGTCTACAAAGGTAGTGGTTATTACAAAGTTAAGGGCTCTAGAATAGGTGGCAGAGAATTTTATGTAGGCTAGTTAAGGACAGTGGCTCTCAAACTCATTAGAATTATCCAAGGATCTTAAAAAAAAAAAAGTGTCCAGGTCACAATCCAAGGGGCTAATCGAAAAGGATGTCTGGGGGTGAGCTCCAGGTGGCAGGAATTTTTAAACACTCAGGTGATTCCAAGGCATAGCCAAGTTTAAGAATAGTGGCATTGGGTCAGAGAAGACCTGCCCCTATTAGTTGATAGTAACAGAATTGATAAAATTCATATAAGTACTTTTTCATGTGACACAATGGCCACATGACAAGAAAGACATTTTGCTGTCACCTAAATATACAATAGGGCTTGCAGGGGCAGGATGTCTAAGGCTATTAATTTTGCTTGGCCTGGACATAATGTCACCAGCTGAGAGGAGGCTGGGAGTCATGGTTTTGTGGTCCACGTGGCCAGGTGGGCCTTTCACACACATACCTGAGGGTTAAGGAATGTCACAAAGACTTTTCCCCAGGCTTGTTTTTTTCAGGAAAACCCAGGTGATCCCAGCCACCCATCCTGAGTTTATTTGCCCTATTCTCATCAAACCATGGAATTCAAATAGCTCTTACAGAAAAATGCTAAATTTGTTAATAGCTTCCTAGCATCTTTCTTCCTCATCTCTTTTCCAATGGTTTCATAATTTACTCACTCTATTCTGGGCTGAATTGTGCCCCACTCTCAAATACATATGTTGAAGGCGAGTGTAACCATATCTGGAGATAAGGTCTTTGAAGAGGTGGTTCAGTTAGAATGAGGTCATTAAAGTGGGCCCTACTCCACTATGACTGGTCTCCTTATAGGAAGAGGAAATAAGGATGCCAATACGCACAAAGGAAAGACCATGTGAAGTTAGAGAAAAGAGACAGCTATCAACAACACAAGGAGAGAAACCTCAGAAGAAATCAACACTGATCTTGGACTTCTAGCCTCCAGAAATGTGAGAAAATAAATTTCTGTTGTTTATGCCACTCAGCCAGTGATGCTTGTTATGGCAGCCCTAGCAAACTAATATATATTCCTTAAAAAAAATTGTTAAACAACCACCTACTAAAATAGCACAATTTGTACTCATAAGCACATAATTTCTTATTACTCTGGAGGACATAATTTCTGGAACATTCTTTCCTAAATAGAAATCATATTTCATTTTGCTACTAGATCAAATCTCACCTGAAGAACTATCTCAAATAATTTTATCTGGGCATTTTGGTTGTTTGTATTATTATAACAGAAATAGATCTGTTATTCAACAAAGCATTCAAACTGATAAAACACTAATATGCTAAAATAATTATCTCCAAAATATTTTAAAATTTATTGTATTCCTCTGTATCTTAAAATTATTCCACAATGGAAGTGTATCTTTTTTGTAAACTGTGAAATATGAAATAATTCTGAATGTGCAATGGTGCCATGTAAGAATATTTTCTGGTTATGAATACATATAGTCCTTAGTAATTTTCTTCAATTAGATATTCAATAAATTTCAGTTGTTTTTAAACTCTTGGTTCTCAGGTATTCTTCCTATACATTACCAGCTTGGCCTTATTCTGTCATATCTCTTATAATTAAGCCATCCAGTTTGGGTATATTATTTCCAGTTATAGATAGCTTTATACTTAGAGACATATTTTTAATCAGCGATGCACAAGAAGTGTTAGCATTTTCTTTCCTGTTTTGACATTTTCTTATCATCCTGGCAGTTCTTCCCATATCCCCTGTAGATCCACTCTTTGCTGTCTTTGGAACTATTTTGAGGAGAAACGAGACACTAAACTCAGCAAACACCAAGCTGAATGTTTGCTCTGCAGGGTGTGAAGGCTTTTCCCCTCCCCTTCCAGGAACTAAGGACAGCACCCAGCTTTATCCTGAGGACCACTTAAAGCCTTGTTCCCCCAATCTTTCTATTTTTTGGGGGGGGGGGGGCCCTGTAGTGGTTGACCACCATGAACACTCCTTTCTTCTAGATTTGTCCTACCTTCTCTCTTTTTTTTTTTTAAGATTTATTTATTTTAGAGAAAGAGAGAGCATGAGTGGGGGGGGACACAGGGAGAAGGAGACAAAGCACTCTCCGCTGAGCGGGGAGCATGACATGGGGCTCAATTCCAGGATCCCAAGATCATGACCTGGGCCAAGATCAAGAGTCAGACACTCAAACGACTGAGGTACCCAGGCTCTCCAACTATTCCTACATTGAATCCTGCCTCATCCTAGGACCAGCCTGGGGAGTGAAGGGGACCCTGAACTGCAATCCAGTGACCTGAAAGGGGCCCAGGGCCCCTCTATGGCAAAGCAGGACAATAAATAGATCTGAAAATATTTTGTCACTAGTCTAAACCCATCTTCTGTAGTTTTGGTTGTTTTCGTAGAGGGTGAGTTGAGAATGAAGTGTTCCATATAATGAAGTAGGCATATACAAAGACCCACTCTGAAATAAATTCCCACTTCAACCTCATTATTGTCTCTGATGATTGCTTGCTGCCACCACACCAAAAACAAAACAAAACAAAACAAAAATTCATTTAAAGACTTCTGCTTACTCCTCCTTCTGATAAAAGATATCTGTCCTTTCTTGTTTACCTGTTTCTTTTCCAATATTTTCTATTGTTTTAGAGGATGTGCTCAGTTGGATCAAGGATATACAGTTTTATAAAGAAGAGAACTTCAGAACACAAACTATATTTATCTAAGGTGAGTTTCAGGTGCAATTATTTTCTTTGTTTGTCATAGTTTAAAACACTAAATCATTTCTCAACAATTCCCCACAGTTTGCCCTTCTCTCCTCCCACCTCCACCCATGGGACTCTGGAGTCTCAGACTCAGCTTCCCAACCTCTGACCCTCTCTGTTCTGCAGAATGTGTGAATTGAGTCAGGCTCTCCAGAGAAAGATTCTGACCAACTTGGTCCTTTGCTCTGGATGTTCCAGGTCTCTCTCTCTCTCTTCTTATTCTTTGTCTTTATCATTGTAGAAAGTGAATTTTATTTTATTCCTTTTTTTGATGCTATAATACCTTACTTAGTACAACCTTCTAAGGGAACAAATATGTGGAAAATATGCCTCCAATGCACAGCTTTCAGAACAATACTGTTGTTCTGCTCCTAGAGCACCCAGATTCTTGTGTATTCTTCCAGAGATATTATTTTGATAGAATTGGAATTTTCATCTTCATTGTTGTCTACAGGAATCAGAAAGCTCTTACCAACATGAGGCATTAGGTGACAGTGTGACTGTTCATAATAAGAACACAATTTTTGTCTTACCATTTGATCTCAGGCATGCACCACCAGCCTTGTGAACTTCATCAATAAAACAGATGGTTCCATTGACTTTCTTCATGCCACATTTTCATTCTGCAGGGTGGTCAAGGATATAGATTCCTGCATGTTCCTTGGCCACAAATATTAGAACTACCCTCATATGGATTGATTGTTCTCCATTCCTGGTGCACAGCAGTCATTATTAGATACACATTTACCATCCTCCTCGAGATTCCTTTCACCACACTATAGAACTAGATCTCCATTTTTTTTTTTGAGTCCCATGTATTTCTTTTTGTTTATTTGTTTATTGGCTTTATTTGGGGAGAGGCATATTTCCATTACCTTTTTAAAAAAAGGGTCTGGAAAGATATCTTTCCTCTCCCACTAAATTGATAGTTTGGAAATAGAATTTTAGACTGAAAATCATTTTCCCTCAGAATTTTAAAAGTGTTGTTTCTTCATAATCTATCACCCAACATTGCTATTGGCCAAAAAATTAAGCTAAATTCTAATTCTTATTCCTTTATTATGACCTGTTGGTGGTGTTACTGCTGTTGTTTTGGTTTCCTTTCTGAAAGATTTTAAGATATTTTGTCCTCATTGTTTTGAAATTTCAAAATGATTTGGCTTGATGTGGATCAATTTTCATGAATTGTTTTGGCCTTAGTGTCTTCTTCATCTAGAAACTTGTATAGTTCAGTTCTAGGGAATTATCAAAATTCCTTCATTGATGTTTCCTCCCCTCTATTTTCTCTCTGCTTTTTGGAAATTCTGTTCTTTGAATGTTGGACATATAATTTTCATAACTTTTTTTCATCATTTTATATCTCTTTGTCACTTTGCTCTAATTTTGGTACACTTTGCTCTACATAACTTTATTTTTAAGCTTTATATTCCTTTTTAAATTTCATTATTTTATTATAATTTTTTAAATTATAAAATACAGTAACAAATTTTGTCATCATACCCATTTTTAAGTGTATAGTTCAGTGGTATTAAGTATATTCATATTGCTTTGCAACTATCCCCACCATCCACCTCCAGAACTCTTTTTGTTGTGAAAAACAGAAATTATGTATTTATTGAATATGAACTCTATATTTCATCTTCCTTCTAGCCCCTGGAAACCCCCATGCTACTTTTTATCTCTATGAATTTGACTACTCTAGGTACTTCATATAAGTGGAATCATACAGTATTATGTCCTTCTGTAACTGGCTTATTTCACTGAGCATACTGCCCTCAAGTTTCATCTGTTATAGCATGTGTCAGAATTTCCTTCTCCTTTAAGGCTGAATAATACTCTATTGTATGTATATACCACATTTTGTTTATCCATCATTTATCCATGGACACTTGGGTTGCTTCCACCTTTTGGCTATTGTAAATAATGCTGCTATGGATGACACAGGTATACAAATATACTCAATACTCTTGCTATGGACACATGTATCTCTTCACTACTCTGCTTTCAATCCTTTTGGGTATATACCCAAAAGTAGAATTGCTTAATCATACGGTAGTTATATTTTTAATTTTTTGAGGAACCTCCATAGTTTCAACAGTGACTAAACTATTCTCACAACAGTATGTGAGGATACTAATTTCTCTACATCCTCATCAGTATTTGTTATTTGATGATTTTTTTGATAGTAATGATTTTAGTTCTTTAAATTGTCAAGTTAGCTTATTAATTTAAGATCTTTCTCCTTTTTTTAAATAACAGCATTACTATAAATTTTCTCTTTCAGCACTGCTTTCACAGTGTCCCATAAGTTTTGATATGTTGTGATTCCAAATTCATTCATCCTTAAGTATTATCTAATTTTCCTTGTGATTTTTTCTTTGATCCACTAATTGTTTAAGAGTGTACTGATGAATTTGCACAAATCTGTGATTTTTCCAGTTTTACTCCTATTATTAATTTCTAAGTCCATCCTGATGTGACCAGAGAAGATACTTTGTATGATATCTATCTTTTAAAACTATTCAAACTTAATTTGTGGCCTAAGTTATGATCTATCCTGAAGAATGTCATGTGTACTTGAGAAGAATGTCTCAGTAGATTCAGTTTCTTGGGGTGTTTCAGTTGCTCAAGCAGCTTCAGTTACATGCATCTTTCAGTTGCATGAGTTCCCTCAATTTTGCAGGTAATTTCCATTGCACAGGTAGAACTACCAGTCATCAGTATCCATCCTGCCCCAGAATGAAACAGTTGCTGTGATGGTTGACCAGAAACTGCGGCCTAATCTTTAAGCTCCATTTCTCTTTGTGTATCCATCACATTACACTTAGTGTGAGTGTTCTAGTACTTTAATGTTTTTCCAGTGTTTCATACCATTTCTCAAATGTTTTCAGTTTGGCCAAACCCCAAATGTATTTTTGCCAAACTTCTTCCTCTTCAATCTGTCTACATTTCAAAGAAAATTTGAGCCATCTGTTTCTGTTTCATTGGCTTCACTGTTCAGAATTCTCTTTGGTAACAACTAGGTGCAAGAAGTCTTTTAAATCTCTGCTTAAGCCTTCCACACCCTTCTCTGAAGCACTTCATTGTAAAAGGGTCTGCAGAATCAAGTTATTTTTTGAACCTCATTTTGACTAAATGTCTTCCTCGTTTCTACTCACATCACACACCTGCTCACCAGTGAAATGCCAATTGGTAGATGAGTCCAGGAGGGCCAGAGCCCTTTTAGAATGAATGAGTCACTGGGCCCAGATTACCTACTTCTTTTTCCATGTTTAGCCTACTCTGTGTTGCTTAGGGGATTTATTTCAGGATAGCATAGACAGCATTTCTTTCCTATGTACTTTTCTGTGGTTGAATAAATGCTACAAAAATAGATACCATTTATTATTATTATGTTAAAAATGAAAAGCAGAAGAATATAATGATAGTGTAATTCTCATTTTAAGCAAAATAAGCACAAATATATAATGAGAAGTACTTTGTTTCCCACTAAGTTAATACCATTTATTAAGTATAGAGGGAACTTGGGATCAAAATGTATGTGTATTTTTATACCCTGCATTTTCTTTATTAACATTGTATCATTAACACTTTTATTAACCTAATCTTCAAAAATAGGATTTTATAACTCTATAATATTTAATTACACAATTATCCTTTTAACTGTTTCCAATTTTTTATCTTTATAAGTCATACTCTGGAGGCATCCATGTATATAAATCCTTGACCATATTTCTGATAATTTCCAGGGAATAGATCCTTAGAACTGGGATTCCTGGGATAAAGAGTTTAAATATTATCAGATTGCTTTTCATAAGGCTTATTATCTGTTTAAAGCTTTTACAATAATTGTGAATTTATCCTACTACAAATAACAAGAACCAATTTTAAAGTACATTTATTTTAATCCATGATCAGCATAAAATAATATCTATTTTCTGATTCTCTCTAGCATGTTAAAGGAAAAAATTAAAGAGAAATAATTATTTGCATTTAAAAAGATAACTGATAATCTCCAATGAAGAAATTAACCCTGTGATTAGGTCACAGCAATTAAATCATTCCAGGAAAATTTTTTTTATTGTCTTTATTCAATAATATATTTTAAGATGGAGATAGAAACAGGATGCTCGGAATCATAGACTTAAGATTCAGAAAGGTTTGTGAGAACTAGAAAAGTTTATAATTACATGGAGGCAAATGATATAGAAGAAAAGAAACAATCCATAAACCAAGATAGTAGAATGCAATTATAAAAATGTCATATATGTATACATAAAATGTATATTTGACAAAAAAAAAAAAGAAAATAATGATAGAAAATAACAAAGTAAAAAAAAAGACTATAAAACAGGCCTTAACAAAAATCAGAATATGAACTATCATGTGAAAATAATTTTGGGTGTAAAATTCAGATTTTAATGACATACATCCTGAAACCTAGAGGGTAACAAGGTAGCCAAACATTTTAATGACTGCCAATTCAGGACAAGGGTTCATACACAAGAGAAAAGCAGGGGGACTGATTTTCTGAAAACAAACTGACAAAAACAAAGGGTAATGTGAATTATAGAAGAGCAAGTCTGCCTACAGATTCCAGCTACATAACAGCAAAGAGGAAGAAGGAGAAAGAATGGACACTATGGAGATAGCACTAGATTTTAAATAAAAAGAACAAGATCACAGCCTTGAATTCTTTTTGGCACATAATTTTTCAAATCTCCATCTTTCAACTTGTAATGTGGAACTACTAAAATCTACCTCACTTGCCACACAGGGTTTCTGTTAAGATGAAAGGATTCTGTAAGGATTTTAGTGCCACATCAATATAAACTGTTTTCATGTCTCTCATCTGAAGACCAGAGAGATCTTTGGGAGTTACCAACACTAAGAGGCTTTAGATGTGACCCAGAAAACAGAGTTAGCTTTTTCAGTCTTCACACTTTGTTGTCCCAGACATGAAACTCAACATCCCTTTGAATTCCCCTGACTAACCCATTATTACAAGAGTATCAGTAAACCATGTCACCTTTACTGAAGATCTTTTATGTGAAGATGAAGATGAGCCAGCCACCCCACATCAAACAGTCTAACAAACCACAATGCAGCACTTCTGCCATGGAGTTTTGTCTCACTGCTCACAGTTTGGTCTTCCCTCTTCTTCCCTCATTGCCTGTTCTACTGGGCCTTCCTCTGGCTCCTTACCCCTTCTCCTCTCCCTGTGTCACCTAGAGCAATTCAGCTTTCTCAATTGCTGCCCCCAGGATTAAATACTGAATCCCTTCAAGATGCTCTGGAGTACCACACATTCCCATTAATGGGATGAACTCTCTTTAGAAAACAGTTGTGATAAGGAAGCAAAAACTAATAGCTAATAAAAAATAAATTAAAAGAAAACCTTTTACATAAAAAAACACTGGAAATTTTACTATTTTATCAGAATGTTACACAAATTATCTGTTTATTAAACAAACTCTTACTGATGTCCAAAGGAGGAATAAAATAATCAAATAACATAAACAAGGACATTAGAGGAAAGACACATGGCTGATCACAAGATGAGCCTTGACTATTTGAAACAAAGATCCCAGAATCTAAGAATCTGAAGGAATTTTGTTTACGAAAGTATATTCTTGTGGAGAAGAAAGATGTACATAGGTGAAAGTAAATGAACAAAACATGTGTGAAATAATGAGATTTTTCAAGGCAGAAATGTAAGAGGTATCAAAAAACAGTACACAACTATTTGCCTAAAAGCTGTGAGTTAGGAGTATGAGGAGATCATTTTGAGCAGGGATCATGTCGGAAGCTTCATGGAAGAGGTAGGCGTAAACAGTTCATGAGTAAGCAGTGAATGAAAATCAAGGAGAAGCAATTCTGTTAGGAAGCATAATGTGAGAGAACTCACAGACACAGGAAAAGCCTGGGACTAAGAAAGAGTGAGGAGAGAATTTTAGGTATAGGCTCCACCTAGGGATATGTGAGAGCTAAGATTAAAGTTCTGCACTGGAAAATCTTGAATGTCAAGCTGGAGCTTATCTTATAGGAAGCTCAAAGTCCTCACACAGTGGAATATCAAAATGACCATAGGGCCTTAGGAAGGTTAGCCTGACAGAGCGTGCAGAATGAATACAAGCAGGGACTTTTGGGAAGGTGGGGAGATGAGTCAGGAGGCAATTATAATGCTCCAAGCATGAGCTGAGGAGGGCCTGGATCCAAGTGAGTGATGGCAGAGAAAACAGAAAATATAAAAAGGAAATTTGTGAAATTTGGCAATTGGTTAGTTGTGAAGTTGGTGAAATGAAAAGTAAAGAAAGTGTCAAATATCACCCTGGGTGATGAAAAGTGACAGTATCATGATTAGAAATAGAGGTATAGGAGAGGGATGGAGTTGGTAAAGAAAGTTGATGAATGAGGCACTGCTTGTATACCAAATACACACAGTAAAGTTTGAAAAGTAAGAAAGAAAAGTCAGGAAGAAAATCAGAAAAATATGTCAGGGCCAAAGATCATAGCATGTCTTCATAGCCCCTCCCTTCCTGAATGAACCATCTGAAGATCTTCTGCTAGAAGGTCCATTTGTGTCTGGAGTACCCATGCCAGCTTAAGAAAGAGGCTCCTTGGAAAATCCACATGGCCCATGGCTTGCAGCTCTGAATCTAGGTTAGGGTGTGGTAGAGGTGTGTCGTGGCCTCTGCCATCTGGCATCCTGTGGGAACTGCTGAAGTCCAGGTGCCTGAACTTCCCAGTCAAGATACATGGGAAGCTACTCCCCATGAATATACTATGGGCTCTTCAAGCAGAGTAAGCCAAAAAGGGCAAGGAGAGAAAGAGGAGATCACCTGACAGGATGAAGTGTCGTGGTCCAGAGCTCCAAAACTTATATCAAACTTTGTAGGAGGAGGAAGGGATAAATTCTTACTAAGATCACTTACATTCAAAGTTGTTGCTTTTTCCTCACTGAAATGAGTCCAGAGGCTCTTCCTGGGTTGTAGTATTTTGGTGAAGCTTGTGGGGCTACAGTCCTGTGGAATACTTCAAAGGAACTTGAACCCAGGTCAATGGCCTTCTTAGAATGCTGTCACTTTGATTCCATATATGGAAAAGCTATGTGACTACAGCTGTCTCTTTCCAGTGGAAATGGAGTGAAATACCGCTTGGTCAGCTAAATTGTACTACCACTACGTCATCTCTTGTAACCACTCTGGTATGGAAACCACACAGACAATATTCCAGTTACTTCAAACATTAATTTTTTAATGAACCAAAGAAAAGTATCTAAGTTTGTAAATAAAACTAATCTGTTGCCATAATGTGTCTAGTCTATAACGAGAATAGCTACTGTTTAATGGAGCATTTATGGTTGTTTTAATCATTAAAGCATGTCATTTCGTGAAACTGCTTTTTAACAACCCATCACTGGATATTTTACACTTGATACTCATTTTTTTAACTGATCGTGTTTACTAAACTGATCTAACTTTTCCCTCCTCTTCTATTTCAACTTACTGTTGTCTGGAAGGTATTAGAACACCCTTCAAAGTCTGTCTTGAATAGAGGAAAAGAAGTTAAGGAGAAGCATTCTATAGAGGACAGAGATGAATGATGATAACACAACTCACAAAGAACAAAGCAACTCCCTGGCAAGACGACTTGTTGGTCTGTATAAGCATGAAAACAAACCATTAGTGTTGTAACAAAAATAGCATCATATGTAAATGGAAAAACCACAAAAACACACCAGCTTGGCCCTCCAGGCATCTTTACAGGCTCAAGAACATGGTCTTTAAGTATCTGTATTGCTGTCACAGGTAGTTGTCAGAATGAAAAATCCAGCCTCACTTCAGCTCAAAGAACTCTTGCTGTTCTAAACTGGGACGCTGATGAAGAAAAGAAATACCTACCAGCACATAGACAAACAAGAGTGGCTTATTTTTACAAGTCATTGCATGTGAACATGTTTCAATGATTTGATAGCAGAAGAATTTTATAACTAATTATGCCTAACTGTTAAGTTAATTTTATATTTTAAACCTCTGCCAATTTACCAGTAGCTAAGAAGGCAAGCATGAATACACATATATAATCATGTAGTTTTATGTTATAATAGTATAGTATTAAGTTATAGGCAGTGTATATTATGATACATTCTCAGAGTTTTCTATTACTTGTTCCTTATAAACCATAATTGTAAATTAATTCCCCCTTTAGTTTATTAGTATTACTATCAATTAAAATTTATTAAGCCAAACTTTTCCCAAAAAAGTCACTCCCTGCTTGTAAAGAGAGCCCATTTGGAAGGTGAATTAAATGCCTTTTGCCACTAGGGTACAATTTACAAGTAAGTGTACAATTTAGTAAGTGATGGTTACACTGAATTCTTGAGAGTCAAACACTTGAAAGAATCACTCTGATTTTTTTCAGATGGCTAAAAAACCAGAAAAGGGCTTTTTATTTACTAAGAGATTCTAGATCAATACTGTTTAATAGAAATTAAACAACAGCAAAAATGCGAGTTACATGTGTAATTTCAAATTTACTAGTTGCCACATTTTTAAAAAGTGAAGAGAAAAAAGTGAAATTAGCTTAAATAGTATGTTTTATTTAACCTAGTATATGTAAAATACAATCATTTCGGCATACAATCAATTTAAAAATTATTGGTATGCTTTACATTCAAAATCTGGTATGTATTTTATACTTAAATATATCTCAATTTGGACTAGCTACATTTAAGTGGCTCAATAGCTACATGTAGCTAAGTGGCTACCATAATGGACAAATTATATCGAGATCAACCATTCTGCTCTCAAGAATAGACATAAAATAAAAATTACATCACCAAAAGATTGGGATCATTCTTTGAATATTTTCAGACCACAATGCTTTGAAACTAGAACTCAATCACAAGAGGAAAGTCAGAAAGAACTCAAATACATGGAGGCTAAAAAGCATCCTACTAAAGAATGAATGGGTCAATGAGGAAACTAAAGAAGAATTTAAAAAATTCATGGAAACAAATGAAAATGAAAACACAACTGTTCAAAATCTTTGGGATGCAGCAAAGGCAGTCCTAAGAGGAATGTATATAGCAATACAAGCCTTCTCAAAAACCAAGAAAGATCTCCAATACACAACCTAACCCTACACCTAAAGGAGCTGGAGAAAGAACAGCAAATAAAGCCTAAACCCAGCAGGAGAAGAGAAATAATAAAGATCAGAGCAAAAGAACAGTAGAACAGATCAAAAAACTAAGAGCTGGTCCTTGAAAGATTTAATAGGATTGATAAACTCCGGCCAGACTTATCAAAAAGGAAAGAGAAATGACCCAAAGCAACAAAATCATGAATGAAAGAGGAGAGATCACAACCAACACCAAAGAAATACAAACAATTGTAAAAACATATCATGAGCAACTCTATGCCAGCAAATTAGATTGTCTGGAAGAAATGGATGCATTCCTAGAGATGTATCAACTACCAAAACTGAACCAGGAAGAAACAGAAAACCTGAACAGACTAATAACCACTAAGGAAATTGAAGCAGTCATCAAAAATCTCCCAACAAACAAGAGCCCAGGGCCAGATGGCTTCCCAGGAGAATTCTACCAAACATTTCAAGAAGAATTAATACCTATTCTTCTGAAACTGTTCCAAAAAATAGAAATGGAAGGAAAACTTCCAAAATCGTTTTATGAGGTCACCATTACCTTGATCCCAAAACCAGACAAAGACTCCATCAAAAAGGAGAATTACAGACCAATATCCTTGATGAACATGGATGCAAAAATTCTCACCAAAATACTAGCCAATAGGATCCAACAATACATTAAAAGGATTATTCACCATGACCAAGTGGGATTTATCCCTGGGCTGCAAGTTTGGTTCAACATCTGCAAATCAATCAATGTGATACAATACATTAAAAAAAGAAAGAAAAAGAACCATATGATCCTCTCAATAGATGCAGAAAAAGCTTTTGACAAAGTACAGCATCCTTTCTTGATCAAAACTCTTCAGAGTATAGGCATAGAGGGTACATACTTCAATATCATAAAAGCCATCTATGAAAAACCCACAGCGAATATCATTCTCAATGGGGAAAAACTGAGAGCTTTCCCCCTAAGGTCAGGAACATGGCAGGGATGTCCACTATCACCACTGCTATTCAACATAGAACTAGAAGTCCTAGCCACAGCAATCAGACAACAAAAGGAAATAAAAGGAATCCAAATCAGCAAAGAAGAAGTCAAACTCTCACTCTTTGCAGATGATATGATACTTTATGTGGAAAACCCCAAAGACTCCACCCCAAAACTGCTAGAACTCATACAGGAATTCAGTAAAGTGGCAGGATATAAAATCAATGCACAGTAATCAGTGGCATTTCTATACACCAACAACAAGACAGAAGAAAGAGAAATCAAGGAGTCGATCCCATTTACAATTGCACCCAAAACCATAAGATACCTAGGAATAAATCTAACCAAAGAGGCAAAGGATCTGTACTCAGAAAACTAAAAAATACTCATGAAACAAATTGAGGAAGACAGAAAGAAATGGAAAAATGTTCCATGATCATGGATTGGAAGAACAAATATTGTGAAGATGTCAATGCTACCTAGATCAATCTACACATTCATTGCAATCCCCATCAAAATACGATCCACTTGGGCACCTGGGTGGCTCAGTTGGTTAAGCAACTGCCTTTGGCTCAGGTCATAATCCTGGAGTCCCGGGATCGAGTCCCGCATCAGGCTCCCTGCTCAGCAGGGAGTCTGCTTCTCCCTCTGATCCTCCCCCATCTCATGCTCTCTCTCTCTGTCTCATTCTCTCTCTCAAATAAATAAATAAAATCTTAAAAAAAAAAATACGATCCACTTTTTTCAAAGAAATAAATTATCCTAAAATTTGTATGGAACCAGAAAAGACCCCGAATAGCCAGAGGAATGTTGAAAAAGAAAAGCAAAGCTGGTGGCATCATAATTCCGGACTGCAGGCTCTATTATAAAGCTGTCATCATCAAGACAGTATGCTACTGGCACAAAAACAGACACATTGATAAATGGAACAGAATAGAGAGCCCAGAAATGGACCCTCAACTCTATGGTCAACTCATCTTTGACAAAGCAGGAAAGAATGTCCAATGGAAAAAAGACAGTCTCTTCAACAAATGGTGTTGGGAAAATTGGACAGCCACATGTAGAAGAATGAAACTGGACCATTTCCTTACACCACACACAAAAATAGACTCCAAATGGTTGAATGACCTCAATGTGAAACAGGAGTCCATCAAAATCCTAAAGGAGAACACAGGTAGCAACCTCTTTGACCTCAACTGCAGGAACTTCTTCCTAGAAACATCGCCAAAGGCAAGGGAAGCAAGGGCAAAAATGAACTATTGGGACTTCATCAAGATAAAAAGCTTTTGCAAAGCAAAGGAAACAGTCAACAAAACCAAAAGACAACCGACAGAATGGGAGAAGATATTTGCAAATGACATATCAGATAAAGGGCTATCCAAAATCTATAAAGAACTTATCAAACTCAACACCCAAAGAACAAAGAATCCAATCAAGAAATGGGCAGAAGACATGAACAGACATTTTTCCAAAGAAGACATCCAAATGGCCAGCAGACACATGAAAAAGTGCTCAATATCGCTCAGCATCAGGGAAATCCAAATCAAAACCTCAATGAGATACCACCTCACACCAGTCAGAATGGCTAAAAATTAACAAGTCAAGAAATGACAGATGTTGGCGGGGATGTGGAGAGAAGGGAAACCTCCTGCACTGTTGGTGGGAATGCAAGCTGGTGCAGCCACTCTGGAAAACAGTATGAAGGTTCCTCAAAAAGTTGAAAATAGAGCTACCATATGATCCAGCAATTGCACTACTGGGTATTTACCCCAAAGATACAAATGTAGGGTCCAAAGGGGTATGTGCACCCCGATGTTTATAGCAGCAATGTCCACAATAGCCAAACTGTGGAAAGAGCCAAGATGTCCATCGACAGATGAATGGATAAAGAAGAGGTGGTATACTGGGCACCTGGGTGGCTCAGTTGGTTAAGCGACTGCCTTCGGCTCAGGTCATGATCCTGGAGTCCCTGGATCGAGTCCCGCATCGGGCTCCCTGCTCGGCAGGGAGCCTGCTTCTCCCTCTGACCCTTCCCCCTCTCATGTGCTCTCTGTCTCTCTCATTCTCTCTGTCTCAAATAAATAAATAAATAAAATCTTTAAAAAAAAAAAAGAAGAGGTGGTATATATATACAATGGAATATTATGCAGCCATCAAAAGGAATGAAATCTTGTTATTTGCATCGATGTGGCTGGAACTGGAGGGTGTTATGCTGAGCGAAATAAGTCAATCAGAGAAAGACATGTGTCATATGACCTCACTCATATGAGGAATTCTTAATCTCAGGAAACAAACTGAGGGTTGCTGGAGTGGAGGGGGGTGGGAGGGATGGGGCAGCTGGGTAATAGACACTGGGGAGGGTATGTGCTATGGTGAGCGCTGTGAATTGTGTAAGAGTGTTGAATCACAGACCTGTACCTCTGAAACAAATAATACAGTATATGTTAAAAAAAAAAAAAACACGAAGATAGCAGGAATGGAAAAATGAAGGGGGGTAATCAGAGGGGGAGACAAACCATGAGAGACTGGACTCTGAGAAGCAAACTGAGGGTTCTAGAGGGGAGGGGGGGGAAACTGTTAGCTTGGTGATGGGTATTAAAGAGGGCACATATTGAATGGAGCACTGGGTGTTATACACAAACAATGAATCATGGAACACTACATCAAAAATTAATGATGTAATGTATGGTGATTAACATAATAATAAATAAATAAGTAAATAAAAGAAAAAAGAAAAAAATAAAAATTACATCAATTGTTAAAACTATTGATTTTTTATAAGGAAAAACAAAAAGAATAGAGTAATAAGATTAAATATAGTTTAAATATTTTATTTAATTATTATATTAGAGGAAGGCCTTATTTAGAAATACAACATAGTGTTAAATTTCTAATAATAGAAATAACTTGTTGAAGATATTTGTTGTCACTTGGCTTTCATATAGAAATAGATGAACTATACAAGGAAGATCAGAATAATATGTATGCAATATTCTTTTAAAGTATCAATTTAATCAATTTTTAGGGTAGCTACAATTCCATGGAAAATAATTTCTAGAATTGTAAATATCAGCAAGATGCTTCTCTTTCATGCCTAAGATACAAACTTGAGAAGTGCTAGATACCATCATATCTACATGAAAAAAACTTAGACTATGATAAAAACTAAATAATAAATGAATAAAACATAATCTTAGGAATAGGGTCTGTGCAAGATGGTCCCTCATTTATATTTAACTATATTAAATGGTAAATTGGTAATGTTTTATTCTTAGGGCTCTACTAAATACAGCGGTTGTCTAATGGAGAACACATCAGCCACTGGATCAGAGAGGGACACTTTTACTCTATCTGGTTTATAATCTCTTCACTTAAGTGTAATCTCACACTTAAGGGGATGTCTTAATGAGTTATAACCAAAGATTCAGCCCCTGTAAAGTTGACATCCCTCCCATCTGTTTCCTATAGAAAGTCTTACAGATGAGTCTCTGAAAACTGGTCCTGAGTCTACTGTACCTGTTGTTAAAGGTCAGGTCTTATGCACCTTGTAGTATGAAGAGTGATCAATCTCTCTGGATATTTGTATACATTTTAAATTTTTATGTTTCTGGAGATCACTAGAGCTAGAAGAAAAATCCAATCAATCATGTAATCACATTGATATTCCAAAGAACAAGTAAGCTAAGGAAACTATTGCTTTAGGCTCCACAAAAATCCCAACCCTCAGTATTTCAAAGAACAAAATGATTCATTTATAAGAGATACTGTAACAGTGGGACTAGCATAGCTTTGTAATTTAAACACTTAGGTTCACATCCTACATCTATTGATCACAAATTGTGTCACTTTTAATTTTAATGTGATCTGACCCTCAGTTTTCCAATCCATATAACAGAAATAACATTGATGTCATGGAACATTTGGAAGGGTTAAATGAGATGATATAGATAAAGCATCCAATATACCATTTGGCACATAGAAAGCAATCAATAAATGGCAGCAACTATTAATCATACAGTAATGAACCCAATGAACCTTATAAAGTTATTTTCATACTAAAAAAAAAAAAAAGCACAGTAAAGCTATATACCAAAAGACAAAATCCAGTTCTGAAAAAGCCAGTCAGAACAATTGATTTTGCCAGCATCTATATTCAATTTATTGTTATTGTTCAGCTAGTGTTAGTGTTTAAGTTTACCAAGTATCTACACTCTGTGAAGCATGATGCCATTCCCATATTTAGTCTGTGGGAATCTCAGGTAATCTAATGTTAGTGCCTGGGGAGGATGTATACAGATATTTCCTGAAACTTTAGATATTTGGAAAGTGAGTGCTTGTTTCTAGGGGCTATTACATGAAAAGCAAATTGACATCTACTAAAGACAGATGCAAAGACTCAGATGTAGTGAAAAGAAGGGCCATATGCACTGCAATGTTCATAGCAGCAATGTCCACAATAGCCAAACTGTGGAAAGAGCTGAGATGCCCTTCAACAGATGAATGGATAAAGATGCTGTGGTCCATACATACAATGGAATATTACTCAGCCATCAGAAAGGATGAATACCCAACTTTTCCATCAACATGGATGGGACTGGAGGAGATTATGCTAAGTGAAATAAGTCAAGCAAAGGAAGTCAATTATCATATGGTTTCACTTATTTGTGAAACATAAGGAATAGCATGGAAGACATTAGGAAGAGGAAGGGAAAAATGAAGGGGGGGAAATCGGGGGGAGAGATGAACCATGAGAGATTATGGACTCTGAGAAACAATCTGAGGGTTTTAGAAGGGAGGGGGGTGGGGCGATGGGTTAGCCCAGTGATGGGTATTAAGGAGGGCACGTATTGCATGGAGCACTGGTTGTAAATGCAAACAATGAATCATGGAACACTACATCAAAAACTAGTGATGTAATGTATGGTGATTAACATAACATAATAAAATAAAATTTAAAAATAAAGTAAAAAAGTTAAAAAAAAAAAAGACATGCACTGATAAACATCAGATATGCATTCCACTAAGCCAGCACATTCAAACAGAAGATGGCATGTTATGAGATTTTGGTGCTGTGACTCGCCCTTTTCAGCATTACACACCTTTTATACAATTCCTTCACCCCAAATAACTACAGAAGCAAAAGTCATCAAGTCGTCTTGTTTTATAAAAAAGGTGTTGTTGGAAGGCAGTTTGAATGCAGCAGTGACTAAAGAACTGTGCCACCCTCTCCTTCCATTTTCTTTCTTAGATTGACTTGAAAAAAATAGCAAGGGGTTTGTTTTAGAAACGGTGTACAATTTATTGGTGATTATGATTATGTATACCCTCAGGCGAGGAGGCGAAACCAGGCTGCAGGGAAGGTTTGGTTAGGGAGATGTACATCGTTAAGTAGTGCTTTACTTGTGCCAATTCATTTCATATTTGTAAAACTAAAATGAGCCACTTTTGCATATGGTTCAGAGAGGTGGTTAAGAGCTTGCATTCAAGAGGTTCTCTGTCATGTTTGATTCTTGGCTGTAGCACCAGCTAGGCATACAACTTCGGACAAATCCCTTAACCTTCCTTAACATTCCCTTTTAGAACTACGAAATGGATAAACAAAAGAACCAACCTATCACTGTTGTGGAAAATTAGAAAAGGTTTATTACAATACCTGACATACAACCAACAAACATTTTCTGTGAGGTATTTTCTGGAGATGGATTAAACTTAATATTTTTTTTTCAAATCTCTGAGTGAATCTATAGCTTAACAAAGTAATAATAATAGCTGCCATTTTTTAGTTCCTATTACTTGGGTTCCATAAAAAGGAACTTAGAAATCAGTCCAAACTCACACTCCTAGTTCATGACACAGCCAGGGTTGGAACGCAGAGACTGAGCAGGTACATCTATTTAATATGTTAACACGACCACTGATGGGAATATTACCCCTTGCAGCTGAGGAAACTGAGGCTCTGTATATGGTAGTGTTGAAAGTAGATGGTTCAGCTGAGCTTGGAGGTTGACTCCAAAACCCACCTTTTTTTTTTTTTTTTTGACACAGATCCTCTTTATGACATTGATCTTTCTCCTAAAGAAAACCAAAAGATGTGGCTCAAAAACTGAAAATGGCATTGGCCACCATTTTATCCATCCATATTGTGAGGGCTAAATCTTGCTATATTTTGATTGTCTTTTTGATAAAATGGTCCAGAAAGTTCTCTCTGAGGACTTTTCAGTCAAGGAGCTTTAATGTATAAATAGAACACCACAATAGATGCAATTTCACTGCTTCACAGTATGATTACTATATGGGAAATAGGTGTTCCTCTCCCTCAAAGAAGCAAGCTTTATTAGTTTATAGAGAAAACAAAACTTACTAGCCTAAGAAAAATTAAAATGGTGAGTAAAAAACCATCAGAAAAATACATCTCATCATTTCCACTTACCTAAAATCCTCCTAAAGATCAAAACATTTTCCTAGAAGAGACCAAGCAAACCTAGTTAGAGACCAGTTAAACCTAATTCTAAAATTTAATCATACTTACCTACTACTATCAGTGGACAGCTTTTGAGGAAGACCCTAAGAAAAGGCAATTTCTACAATGTTCAGCTGGTACAGACCTGGAATAGTGTTTTCACCCATGTGTTTCAGAAGCTGTGAGTCAGGTTATTAAAAGTGTGCTCAGAAGTAAATTTCTCACCTTCTCAGGTAAATTATTTCTTTAAAGCACCCAGTGGGCAGCACCTTAATGCCCAGAAAGCGTTCCTTCATGGACCAACTCTAGTGATCAGCTCAGAACCTAATACATCTGGAGCTCTCCTGGCTCTGTATTGGTTTTCTGTTGCTGCTGTAATAAGTTATCACAAGCTTGATGGTTTAAAAAGAGTCCACATTTATTACTAACAGTTCTGGAAGTCCAAAATCCAAAATGGGTTTCACTGGGTAAAAATCAGTGTTGCCCTGGCTGGCTCCTTCTGAAGGCTGTTGGGGAGAATTCATTTACTTGCCTTTTCCAGCACCTAGAAGCTGCTCACATTCCTTGGATGCCCCAACCTCTATTTTGGTCTGTTTTGCTGTCACATCTTCTCTATCTGACCCTTTTGCTTCCCTCTTCTAAGGATACCTGTGATTACATTAAAAGCTCACCTGGATAATCCAGGATAAGCTTCCCATCTCAAAAATCCTTAACTTAATCACATCTGCCTGTGGTGTAAGATTTGCTAGGAAAAGTGACAAGTTACAGGTTCTAGGGAATAGAATGTGGACATCTTTGGAGATCATTACTCAGCCAACTACAGAGCCTGAAGGAGAGGGACCAAGGCTGGACTTAGAGCAGACTCGCTAAACAGCAGGTTTCAGGTAGTGAGGTCTTTCTGGAAGTGTGCCTTATCCCGCCTTGCAGTGTTTGCCTTTCTGGTGGTCCCACATTTACCAGAAATAACAAAAGCACCATGAGGTTTTTGACTTTATGCAAAGAATGAAATGAACAACTGAGAGAAAGTCACTCACTTTAAAAAAGAAGGCAGAATAAAGGATAGTTATATAAATTATCTGTAATTTCCAATGATTGAACACTAGATTCTTTTTTATGTTCAAATATATAGGGCTTTCCATTAGGGCATTTTGTTGATTCTGACATTTTCAGAATGATTAAGTTTGTTTCCACAGCTATTTTTCAAGGGCCAATAAGGAAAAGTAATAGAACTTAATTGAAAAATAAAACAGAATTGGGCCCAGAACATCTCAGTTAATGAGCAATAGAGATCATATTGATTTCATTTTATAAATAACATTAACCCTCAATAGCAATTAATGCACAAACAGAATGTTTGCTTAAGTTATCTGATACTACAGGTTCATACATTTAGAGTATTAATCTAAAAAACGATACTAGTATCCAGGAAGTCATTGATTTGTTCATCAGAATTAGAGTTGATAAAAACTCTTTCCTGTCTGCACATTAAATCCCATATTGAAATCTGAAAACTTGTTGCACTAAAGGGAAAAAATTCTGACCAAAGAAAATATTTTAAATTGGTTTTCCTGTTGCAGAACCCATTAAACCTTTCATATTAGCATATCCATTCTAGAATATTTATAGTTATGATCAAAAAGAGAAGAAAAGAAAAACTTTTATAGTCAGCATTTGAAAAACAAGGTCAAATGCAACAACCACAACCAACCAATGTATGGATGACAGTTTAAAATTTGCCATGGAATGATCTTAATCCAAAGACCACATCATATCCTACCACTATAATGAAAACCATTCAATGGGTCAGTTTGTAATCTTTATTACTACCTCAGAAGTCACTGTCTTTTGCTACCTTTTGATATTTCCAGTTTCTCCAAAGGACTCATGGATTAATTGCTTGTTTGTTAAGTGTTGACCATTTTTAAGGATGAAGCAAAATAAGCAATCAATTGACCACGAAAAATAACCTTCCTTAGTTTTTTTGGATCCTTGGATCTTTTGAACAGAACATTTTCAAGCTCCTGCTTTTCCTGGCTTTTAAAACATTTTACATCTAAGCAATGGATCAGAAATGGGGTTGATATGATTCTTAAGGCAATATAAATATTATGCTACAGATTAAATTTTATGTATAGCTTTAAAATATGACCTATTAATGCGCAGAAAAGCCAATACAAATCATCACATACTGAACCAGGCAAAGAAAATACTGTGTAGACTGAAAGCAACACATGAGTATATAGAACAACACAACAAACATGTTGAAGCATGTATTGGACCCTGAAAAATTGGGTGTCACTATATTTTGATTGGCACAAAGGACATAAAGATGATCTATTCACAAATATTGACTTCAAAGAGCTCAAAGGAAAAGATAATCACATCAACAAGTAGATATAATACAATATGGTGGCTACTACAGCAAAAGGGAAGTTTAGTTAAGAATTTTTGTGGTCTAAAGAGATCAGCTGTAGAAAGTAGTGACATATAAATTGAGTATTAAAAGATGAGTTTCCAATGAGAAAAAGCAAAGGGAATTCCATCAAGGGAAAAGGAATGAACAAAGTGAGAGGTTGTGGAAGAGACACAATCTGTGGTTTGTGTGGTATAAGCATGAGGGATGGGTGGAAATAACGGTACATTGGTAAACTGGGACATCACTTCATGAAAAGTGTGATAAGACTTCTGTGCCATATTAAAGAACCTGATCATAATTCTCTAGGAGAATTTATATTTACAATGAATATAAAGCAGGAGAATTTCATAATTGTATCTGTTTTTTCAAATATATTTGGAGGAGTCTAAGAAGGAAAGTTCAAAGGCAGGCAGATTGGTGGTGGAAAGGCAAGTTAGGAATGTAGGAGTCCAGACAAGCTAGACTATGGAAATCACAGTGGAAAGACTGTGTTGTAAAAGACACTTTGGTGGTAGAGAAACCAAAGGTAGATGAAGGAAGGATAGTTTTCAAGGATGATTCTGAAGCTCCTGCTTAGGAAAACTGGGTGGATGGAAGCTCCAATGGCCACAGAAGGGAAGGCAAAAGGAAAAAACAAGAGAGAAGATTTAGTTGGTATCAGACCTGGATATATTAGCCAGAAGAAATAGCTGTAGCCATGGGAGCAAATGAGAACATATGAAAGAAATAACTGTTGAATTTCATAATTATTTACCATATACTGGGAAGGAACATAGCACAGTGAAAAAAACATCATCCTAGAACTCTTACAGAAATACCTACAGGGAATACTTAAGAACAAATTTCTGGAAAGCAAATTTTAAGATGTATCAAGAATCTTCTAGGAATTTCACTTCTAAGAATTTATCCTAAAGAATAACAAAAAATATGATGAGGACTTTATTTTCAAAAAAGACCATCACAAATATTTCAATAGCTAAATATCAGAAACCATGTAGATGGTCAACAAAAGGAATGGCTAAACTTTATATACAGTAAAACACTATACCCTAGCTAAAAATCATGCTTTTTAAGCAATATTTAAGACCAAGGAAAGTCCTTATTATGATAAATGTGTGACATGATATAGTTGACTTATTATGTAATATTATTCAAGTCTAGAAAAATTGTTATAAGGTAGTAGAGTTATGGGTAATTTTCATTTCCTTCTTTACATTTTATATATTGACTTCATCTTATACCAAAACCACAATTCCTTTCATGAAGAGGAAAACAATTTTTAAATAAATAGAGAAATATAAGTATATATGTAGTTATACAATATGAGAAGGAGGAAAAATGAAGTAAATGCAGTTGGAAGAAATGTGAAGATTCTGAAGAACAACCTAACAAACAGGCACACACAAAAAAGCAACAAAATGAAACTGGGTCAACAACCAGATAGGGGTTTAATTTTTTTCCCTGAGACTTCACAAATTATAAAAAATGCACATTTTATTATCAAATAAAGACAGCTATTCCAATGTAGCTTACCATAGGAAGAGAATATGTTGATTCTACCTACAACAACTGAGGCAGTTATTTTATATTATATAATTAGAATTGCCATTTTGAAATCTAAAAAAAAAAAAAAAGAGGGTAAAGCCAAGACAATTAAAGCCACCACCCTCAGATTCCTGACTAAATCTGATATCCTTTCATGGTAGTTAATCAACACTGATTGCAAGACTGGTGAATATTTGCCAACCATATATTGGCAAATTCCCTTTCACTATTTGCTAAGTCAATTGAGAATATCCCAGTGCCTAAATATCATAAAATGAAATGATCTGTGGAAATTTAACATTAAGATTTGGATAAAGTTTTCCCCTCCCCACCTTAAAAAAAAATCTGATTACTTTTATTATCAGTGGCGCCAGGCTACATTAGAAGGAACTGAGCCGATACAGTAAAGAAAGCAATTATTTTTCCTGACGGTTTTCTTATGTTTCATAGTCTTATGTCCAAGAATACTTTTGATTTGTATCTCTTTTTGATATTTCATATGCAGTTGCTTCCCTCTTGGATTTTATTCTCTTCTTATAATCCAACAAGTAATAACTAACTAATTTGCATGTATTATAAGAATGTATAGACCAAAGAGGCAAGATGTGGATACTAAATAATTGAGGACTACGTAAAATAAAACTAACCAAGTGCTTAGAAAAAACCTTTCTTCTTCTACAGAAGACATGCTCTACAAACATTTGTTGAAGAAATGAATGAATGTAATACCATAATATGTGACATGAAAATAGGTATTGTGTGTACTAAATTAGAGAAGAGAGGTAGAGATAGAGGCTAAAGAAGTAATGGAAGGCAAGGGCAGGATATACAAAAGCAAGAATTCATGCTAGGTAATGAAGTGGTGTTGAACAAAGCTCAGAGGCAGGTCATGAGGAGACTCCCTGGGACAGGGACTTATGATGAAGAGCAGGAAAGGTGAACTTGAATAAATGAACTAGTTCTTCTTTAAAGGTAATCTAGAGGGGTGCCTGGGTGGCTCAGTCATTAAGCATCTGCCTTCAGCTCAGGTCATAATTCCAGGGTCCTGGGATCAAGCCCCACATCGGGCTCCCTGCTCTGCGGGAAGCCTGCTTCTCCCTCTCCCACTCCCCCTGCTTGTGTTCCCTCTCTCACTGTGTCTCTCTCTGTCAAATAAATAAAATCTTAAAATAAAATAAAATAAAATAAAATAAAATAAAATAAAATAAAATAAAATAAAATAAAATAAAATAA